>NC_054548.1:18560946-18860946 GCF_017654505.1 Polyodon spathula | reverse complement strand
ATAAACATCGAAAAATAAAATTAATAAAAAAAAAAAAACACAAGCTGTAGTAGCGTTTTGTAGCAGGAACGTAATTTTAAAAAAGCCAGTATACACGTGAATTGATTTTAAATTTTGCCCTGTTTCACGCTACCATTTTTATAACAGTAGTGTTGCGGAACCGTACCAAAACATTGTAAAACAGCTTTACATTTTATGATGAGCTGCAGTACCTTTATCATGGCTACACCAAAAAATGGCAAAATAAGTGACAAAAATCTCCACAAAATGAGTAATGATAACTGTGAGGTGAAGCGTAGTGCAGAGCAGTGCCACTCTACAATAAAATCCCTTGTTAGGGAATATCAAAAAAGAAACATGGATTCCCAAAGCCGTGATGTAAGATGTTTGTCTTTGCAACCTCATGCTTTAAAGACAGTTAATTGTTTTCACCTTTGTTTGTCTCATCCTTTCACGTTCTGCTCGTCTCTTAATAATGATTGAACACCAAAACAAAATACTGTACATGGACAGTACAGCAAAACATGCTGTATTACATAAAAGAAGATCCATTTCTAACAGATGTGACGGCATCGAAATGAGTTCAGAATCCGAACACTGTCGATTTAAACATACATGAATGTGGACAGGTATATCGCAACTGTATTTGTACTGTACAGGTCAGGACAGAAAGTAGTTTCCTACTGGTATGTTCTACACCAAAACAAACTGTACTAGTATTAGTACTGATAAGTGTGAACAGGGCTTTTGATTCACAATTGGTGGTCAGACGTTCAAGTGGGCATTTACTGTCTATTAGAGCCTGCTAGAGCTGGAAGCTGGTTGGCTGATGGTACTGAATCGTTTTATATAATTTAAGAAATTATTTAATTCAGACTACTGACAAGACCCTAAATCAAAAGCAGTTTGCATATCATTGCTGCCTATTCAAATGTTTGAGACTCCTAATTCCCCTAATTCTTGCATTGCCTAGTCGTGGTACAAAGAGTGCTGGCAGGGCTATTAATCTTGACTTTAATAGGTCTTGTGTCGGAGGGTGGGTGCTAATCCCAGTGACAAACAATTCTTAATTTTTAGCAGATAAAAAAGGGTGTCACAGAAGGACCCATTAGAATTGTGCCTCGTTACTCATTCCAGTGCTCAAGACAATTTCTACTCAAACACAAGTTTCCCTTGTAAATTCAGCTTGGGGTCCATACCTTAAAGACATGGGCAGTATAATACATCAATCACCAATAGATCACTTTATTTTTCTTATATCTCATACAATGCCTTAAACAAGAATTTTAGTTTAATATCCATTTTAGACATACAGTAGTTCAGAGAGGTATGAAGAAACTTCACATTAGTCAAAAGTTTACATACCCGAATGGAAATTTATAGTTTCTACAAATTTCTTGAAAAAAAATTTGCAGCAAAAGTTTTGCTCTTATGGCTGAAAAAAAAATTATTTGTCAGCAATTTTTTTGCAACACTCCAAAAATGCTAATTCAAATGTATTCGTACCTCAACAAGGAAAATGAAATCACTAGCTAGTTTAGGCACTTTTAGCAATAAAAACCTTTTTAAACAATTACGATATTTGTCAATGAGTTTTTGGCATGATTCTTTAGTGATTTTTGATCATTCTTCAATGCAAAATTGTTCTAGTTCATTCAAATGCCAAGGATTTCTCTTGTGCACAGCCTTCTTCAGTAATACCAAAGATTCTCAATCAGATTTAGATTGGGACTTTGACTAGGCCATTCCAGAACCTTGATTTTATTCTTCATTAACCATTCTGAAGTAGATTTTGATGTGTGTTTTGGATAGTTGTTCTGTTGGAACGTCCAGTTGCTCTTTAAACCAAGTGTTGTAGTGGAGGGTTTCAGATGATTGACCAATATCTTTTGGTATGCTGTGGAATCCATTTTACCATGTATTGGAACTAAAGTTCCTGTGCTATTCGAGGGAAAAACAGCCCCATAGAGGGGTATTACCACCTCCATGCTTGACAGTAGGTATGGTGTTCTTTTCTTTGTATATCTCACCCGACTTTCTCCAAACCTAACAACTATCTATGTGACCAAATAGCTTGATTTTTGTTTCATCGCTCCACAAAACCTTTGACCAGAACTCATATCCATCATTCAAATGCCATTTTGCGAACTTTAACCCTTAGCGGTCCATTTATTCAGCACCTGTCAGGCGGCTCAGGTCCAATTTATTTTCATAGGCGCTGTTTATTTTACACACATTGTTTAAAAGTATTTTATTCACAGTAAAACAGGTTTAAAAGGCACTGCATCTCCAGCCCTGCTCCACCCCTTGTTCACTGTATTTTTCACATACTGTTCATAGTCATGCAAACTGATAAATCATCTCCTGATCACTTGCTTTATCACCAAACTCAATAGTAAGATCCAAGCCATTATTTTATTACTATAACATCTCAAAAAGCTGCAAATGTCTGTGATATTCTTTGAGCCCTGGATGCGGAAGCAGCTTTCTTCTTTGTTTATGTCCATGTTATCTCTGTGGTGCAGGGGCTATGTGTATTGTTCAGATCCGCCCCTTTTTTCAGCTTTTCTCGGCTCCTATCTGTCTCACTTGGCCATTGAAAGGTTTTCTCTGCTTTTTCCGGAGAAAAATATGACTACAGACCAGTGCTTGACATCTTTTTGATGATGTCGGACCAGAAAGGGAAAATTGTAATGTCGGACCTGGTCCGACATAGGACCGCAGTGGATTAAGTGATTGTCCTTGTGACATTTTCCTAAGAGTGTCTTTTCCTTGGCCTGCGACCATTGAGACCTTCACCATTCAATACTCGACCTATGGTTGAAATGGAAACCCCAGTCCCACTTGCAGCCAGTTCACTTTGAATATCTTTGGCAGGCAATCTATCTTTGTTATTAACCTTCCTCACAGTTCTTCTACTTGTTCTTGGTGAAAATGCCTTCTTTCCCATCCTCGCTGCAACACAAATACAAAAACAAAACATACGGCTATGCCATCAAAACAATAACAAAAAACACGGCTATGCCGTCAATACATTTTTAAACAAATACAAATAAACAACAACATGGCCCTCGCCATCGTATTTACGCATAACAACAACATATATACAAGCAGGGCTTTGTCCTGCCCCTTCTCAATAACGCGCAGGGCTCTCTCCTGTTGCCCTGCTATACTTTCCAAGCATGTTCACTTACAATCCAGCATTTTCTAGAATTAGGTTCTGCATTATCATATTGAAAATTTCTAGCACCTTGTAGACAATACTAATAGACAGTACAAAGGGTACAAATACTTTTGAATTAGCATTAGCAAAAATTGTTGAAATAAATAATTTCTTGTAACTTTTTACTCATCCCCAAAATCAAAACTTTTGCTACAAAATATATTTTGAATGAAATTTTACATTTCCACTGGGGTAAACTTTTGAGTACAACTGTAATTTTATATATATGCACACACACACACACACACACACACACACACACACTGCTGCTGGTATGCCTGCTAATATACATAATAACGGCCCGCAAATTCATAAGACTTTCAATTCAAAGGATTGCATCATCTTTAGAACAGATGTTTTGTTTTTAATTTGTAATAATTCTCTTGTCCTGAACATATTCTTAAAAAAGGCACAGATTCATAATAAATAGCAGGAACAGAATTCATATGAATGTGTAGTCAGTATTATAAAGCGTAACCAAAAAATGTCTAATTGCATCCCAAAATCCACTGATTCCACACAATCCAATTAACAATCAGTCTAAGCTAGAACCCCACTTGATAAGCCACACAGCACAGGCTTATAGGAGGTAAAGCCTCTGTATGTAGTCTACCTGGACTGGGTGGGACCTGTCTTGACAGAGGATGTTGTGAAACTCACAAGTTATGTTCATGGCAAGAACCACATGTAGAAATTCAATAAGAGTTCTTAACTGAAGATCAAGGTAATATGAATAAAAATATCACAACAGTCATTGAAGAAGATGTTGCATGGATAAATGCAACACAACTTGTTTTGTATACCTGTACAGTTTTTAGAGAAAGCCTTTATAGAAGTAAATAAAGCTACAGTTAAAGAATACACCTGACTGATCATTATACGGACATTATACGGACTAGTTTGCTTCCAAGTAGAATCATATTATTTCCTTTAAAAGTGTACGCAATGCATGTGCATAACAAATTGAAGTATATTGGGTTTACATTGATTGTAAAAAATAAATAAATAAATAAATAAACACACCACACACATTTTGCCACCATCATCCATCATTTTATTATGGTCTCCTTTCAAAATGTTTATCCATTACTTGTTTGTGATCCATTGCTTCGGAGAATATTAAGTGTGTTTGGGAAACATGTCAAGATAGATGAGAAAAAGTTTCACTTTATTAGAAAGAAAAATCTTGAAGTCATAACTCTTACTGGGAAGCTGTCCTTGCATTATGATACAGTATAGTTTTATTATAAAGTTATACATCACAACAAACAGCTCATATGTCCACCACATTGAAACTTAATGAATGGCACAGCAATGGCACATTTACAGTTTTGATCAGGGATTTATGCTGTACTGAAGAGTAAGCCTAGGTGGTAAAGTGGCACAACTGCCAGAATGGCCAGCCACTTACCACCACTCATTCAATGAGTCACAGGCAGCTGTTATACATTTTAGTGTCTTTTGACACATTTGTGGCAGAAACAGGAAACAAAACAGAAAACAATAAATAAAATCTAGCTCCCTCGGAGCTCTGAATTAACTTATTATTGTTCCTGTGCCTGTCTCTGGAAAGGATAAGCGTTTTTCCCCTTAGTTCAAACAAAACAACAATCTTTCATTTATAATCCAAAATTTTAAACCCAGTCCAAAATACAGTTTGTAATACGATTGGTCAGGATTGTAAAGAACATTTAACTCAAATCTTCACAAACAGTCTCCTGTATCCCTCTTCCTACCAAGAACACACCCTGTCCTTTTAACCCTTCCTGGGTTAACAGTAATTGGCTTCACCTGTGCTCTATAGTCTGGCTGATTGGCAGCCATCTTGACTCTAGGTGAGTGTCCAGTAGTTACCTTCAAGCCAAGATGGCTGTCAGTTAAATAAGTCTCCTAGATCTTAGAAGCTTGGACTTCCAGCCCGGGATGTACACTGCATCACAGCCTAGAACTTTCTCGCTCCAAGTTCTGTGTGAATCCTCAATATAAAACCAGAATAAATTCAGCATAAGTACTGCAGTTCACTTGATACATTTAAGAAGAATGTTCTCAAGTCTTCATCTACAATGTGCTACCATACAGGTATGAGAATCCCTTACTTTAATCATTGTTCCCAACAGTGTGATGGTTTTGTAATTTGGACTGCTGCTAACTAAGGAACATGGTGACAGCACCTACATTTTTTTAAACTTTGATTTGATACAACAGCTCAACTAAAACAACTACATAACCTTAAAGTACAATCCAACAAAAAAATCAGCCTGTCCTTGGGAAATATTTTCTAACAATAAATTGCTATTAGCCCTCTAATGATTTTTAGTATTATTGTTTCTTGGAAAACTGTACAGAACATGTGCAGTATCCAATTCACAGTGCTCTAGCTATTTACTTGTAATATTTGCTAGAATTTATTGTTTATTTTTTCCGAGGTTAAATCACTTATAAATACCAAACTAGTGCAAACCACCAGGGGGGCCTTCCTTCCCTGACAACATAACTAATGGACTAAAGCACAGCATCATCCATCCATTTCAAAATATTACAATATGGAAGAAAAAACAACAAAATGTTGCAACATGCTTGCAAAAATAGACTTTCTATATCACGAACTGTTAAGTGTGTGTGTGTGTTTTTGTCCTAAAAAAACAGAAACCCACATTGCAAGATATCAGGACAAATCTAAAGGTCAGGACCACAAGGAGAAACAGAATTTCAAAGAACCTGCAAAATATACACCTAGAGTTTCATAGCTAAAGGCATTCTATGTGAAAGACTACTAGATTAATGGTATTTTTTAACACATAGATTATGTTTTTCTCTCAAGTACACGCTCAAAATAAATAATACAAAAGTCAGAGGCAGGACAAATCCAGGTGCAAGTACAGGCTCCAGGGCAAGCGCATGATCATAATATAATACTTACAATATACATAAATTGCAAATAGAGAAAATAGTTATTCAGTCATAAGAAACTTGTCATGTGAAACTAGCAACCTTCTTTATGGTATATTTTGCCAAAAATGTAACAAAATAAAATATGTATGACAGACAGGTACACCATTACATACAATACAGATACAGAATCCCCTATCAAATATAATACATAAAAAAAAAAAATAATCAAGCAATAGTTAAAAAAAAAAAAAAAAGGAGCATAACATGAATAACCTACAATTTGCAGTTTTAGGAGAAATAAAATGTAATAATGCTACATCATTAACTATGTATAAAATGACATCACAAACACATTAATATATTTAAATAACCGAGTTGCCATGGCATCAAAAGCATACACCTTTCCACTTTTTGTTTTTAAAAAACACTTTCCCTTGACAAAGGTATGTTAAACATACCGAAAGGTTGGGAAGTTGTTGGCTCTTTTGAGCAAAAAAATCTAGCCCATATTAACCAGAGAGCTTACTGCAGTTGGGTAGGCCAGCTCATGTTTTATAAATTCAGACTTCTATCTAAGATCTTGTTATCTTGTAGCAACAGAGCAGTATTTAAAGATAATACTGGTAATGTATTAAAAGTAACTATCACATTATAGTATTTTTTACAATAGAGTTTAAGCAGTATTAAGGCTGATATATCTTTAAGATTTTTCTTTCTCTTCTCAGTCTTTACTAAATTAATGGATTGGGTGGGGTTTTTTTGCTTGAGGTGGCCTTCATGCCCTCAGAAGTCAAGATAAGGTTTTCTAATTATTCGCTTTTTCAAGCTGACGGCAAGATCCATGAAGTAAAATAAATTATTAAGATCTGTATCAGAAGTTATCTTGTAGAATTTTAAAATAATTTGTTAAGTTTAACAAGCCGTGTGTATCCAGACAGAATATCTGTATTTTACGAAATCAGTTGTGTTTATTGTAGTGACAACATCCTCCTCACAGTGAGAGGAAAGCCAGTGGTCTTCATTAAGGAATATAGAGCTACAAAATATTTGAGCTCGATTTAATCCAGCCCATGGTTAAACAACGCTAATTACAGCTTTAAAGACAGGTAGAGAGAACCTAAATAAATGTAAAAATCTACCAACCCTATATTAATAAATAACAGTTGCTACCAAATGCCAAGCAGTAGTGCCCTGCCTTTAAAAGTGTAACTTTGTTTCCCAACGAAAGGCGAACTTTCCCTTTTAGCAGGGGTGTCTGTAACATGTTTTCAAGTCTGATGTGTGTTACGTTAAAGACCAGCACAATTTATTATGTGTGAATAGACCTATTAAAACGTGTCGAATAGAATAAAAGCATTTTAGTGCCAAAGATTAATGTATTTTATTTGTAAAAAGACATCTAAGGACAGTAAATCTGATTTGCAACATAGTTAACACATTGTCTGAAATCTTACATAAAGAATTTTAGACTTTGTGCCTCTGTGTCTTATTCCTTATGAAACTCACTTGCTCTGTGCATATTTTAATAATGAAATGCGCCCAAAATCACAATTTTGTACCTATTTAAATATTGCCTGAAGGTGCACCCCCCCCCCCCCACACCTTTTCATTTTCAGCACCTCTGGTTTGAAATTAGTTCCCACATCTCTGCAAGGATGCTTAATATTTTAACTATACCAGTTATCTTATCATATGCACCAAGGTAGTTACAACAATTGAATTTCCTCACACGCATAACAGATCAAGAATATTAACAATCTGTTTCAATCTACCTGATTCTAAACCAAATTACAGGCCACCTGGCTAAACCCAGATAAGCTTCACTCTTTCACAAAAGCCGCATGAGCATCATTTTTAAGGCTTTAGCATCCAGTAGCAATTTCAGAGTTGAGGTCCCGAACTATTATGTTGAGTTAAGGAAAATAGCATAAATCCAATCACTCCCATTACAGAAATCCACAGAGGCAAACATTCACTGAAAGATTATGTTTTTCCAAGCAAAACTTGCCCACATGAGGTAAACAAGCTGAACACAGCATTTCTTTAAAACAAAAAGAAATCTACAGACCTTACTAGCAAACTGTGGGGTGAGTTTTATTGGAGGCTGTCTCATATATATATATATATATATATATATATATATATATATATATATATATATATATATATATATGAATGAAAGAGCGTAAGAGTGAAAGAGCTGTGTAATTGTTGGTAGGGGGTACCGAACAGTCAGCATGAAAGATGACTCTTTAGACAGAAAATGCATTTTAAGCACTTTCATTAGATTTTGAGCCATAGCACGCAGCAATATGGAGAAGTTAAGAAAACAAAATAAATAAAAGAAAACCTACCCACTTGGGCCTGTCCATACTTCTTGTAGGCCCTATGCTCGGCCTTGCATGAGCTATCCTCAGTGCAAGTAAAACACAACACAATTCAAAACAGAGATCATTTTAGTCCATTCCAGCTTTTTCCTTTCTTCTACCAGTCCACTGTGGTCCCCCTTCTGGGATCTGGGTAGAGGTTCCTTCAGGGTAGGTATCACAATCACCAGTACTTTTGTAATTCACAGGTGTCTGTATAATAACTGTAGTTTTGTTCCTTTCAGAAATCCAGGTAAGTATCTCCAGGTTTTGGATCTGTCTTCAGAAGAGAAGTTGGCACCTCTCTGGTCCAGATGGGAACCACAGGTAAGTTTAGGTTTGATTCTGGTTACACCAGGGCTTCTCAAACTCGATCCTGGGAACCCCCTGTGTCTGCTGGTTTTTATTCCAACCAAGCTCTCAGTTACTTAACTATACCCTTAATTGAACTGATAATATGCTGAATTAGACCTTTTTACTTGTTTTCAGCTTGTTGTTCAAACAGTTACAGATTTCAAGTTAGCTGTGACACTGTATAAGTAACATGAACTCTGCAATTGTTTAAGAGCAAAAAGGTCTAATCAAGTAAATTATTAGTTCAGTTAAGGGTATAGTTAAGTAATTGAGAACTTTGTTGGAATTAAAACCACAGGGGGTCCCCAGGACCGAGTTTGAGAACCACTGGATTACACAGTCCTGTACTTGAATACTTTACTTGTATTTCCTTTGGTAGGGATTTTTGGAGACCCCTGCAGGTGAAGGGATGTAATCATAGCCCCACCCATGCTGCAGTGTCCAGGTGAATATATAAATAATCCTGACTAAAAATAAAACAATAAAACAGTTGTGTTGGGTCTTTGTTTACTGCTGTGATTATGTTCCTTATTTAAAACAGAAAGTCCATTATAAACAGGTCTGGGTTACTTTGTTCCAAACCAATAAGCAATTTCAATAACACACAATACTTTTACACAATTCCGTGTTGGTTTAACTCAAGGTCTCGCACAGAAACCCTGTGTAGACAGTTCATCAACAGCCCATATTTCCACACCTCCCTCTCACTATCAGCAGCTACCTTTTTATATCCCATAATTCCCACCCAAACCAGATCACTTGACTTTACAAACCAGTATGTTCATGGGATTTGAAGTTCTAATATACATTATGTACAATGGCAAAATAAAAAAAGTGACTCTTTAGTCTGGCTGCAAAGGCAAGACATTAGCCCTCATACTATTCTGATGTCTTCCGTTTGTCTTAAAGCCTGACCATTTATCACACGTGCCCCCCCCCCCCCCCCAGCTCAGACCTACAAGGTCAAGCGGCCTTTCCACCCCAGCAATGTACCCTTGCATTAGCATTTTTTGATCTACTTCTGTGTTCTACTGTAAACTTCTAGTGTTGTAGCGCTAAGGACCACTTGGTCACTTCTGCATTTATCTCTTTATTTTCCATAATCGACTTCGGTGGTGAGTGGTCTGTGACTAATGTGAACTTGCGACCCAACAAATAATATTTCAAAGTATCTACTGCCTATTTTACCACTAGACACTCTTTTTCTACCACTGCATGTCTAGACTCGTGGTACAAATTTGCGGCTGAGGTACATTACCGGGTGTTCTTCACCATCAAACATCTAGAAGACAGCAGCACCCATGCCTACTTCAGAGGCATCCGTTTGTACAATAAAACATTTAGAAAAGGTCTGGAATTCTTAACATGGGATCCTTACACAGGATTTCAATCACTTGTTTAAAACGCTTTATCTGCTGTTTCTGACCATCTCACTTTGAGGGGTACTGACTTTTTAGTGAGGTCAGATAATGGAGCTGTTATCGTTAAACTCTGGTA
The DNA here is from genome assembly GCF_017654505.1 of Polyodon spathula. Lineage (NCBI taxonomy): Eukaryota > Metazoa > Chordata > Actinopteri > Acipenseriformes > Polyodontidae > Polyodon > Polyodon spathula. Next base: position 18,850,614 of record NC_054548.1, on the reverse strand, counting down.
TGAATTGGCGATTGTAACCGGCATAGCCAAAGAGATGTGGAAAGGCCATCGCTCATCAGGGAAATATATGGTAGAGTATGTTATTCAAGGAATATTAATATATAATATTAATATTTTGATTTATTATGATGCCCCCTTTTTTATCTTCTCCCTGTTTAAAGGGGAACCCAACATTTTTTTGGACTGCTAATACGTCATGGTCTACCCATTGTTTGAGTAGATTGGCATGGTAGATCTGCTGTTTATGTTTGTTGGGTTGGTGAACTTTACAGTTTACAGGCCAGGTAGCTTCTATAATTTCATAGGGACCCTGCCATTGAGTAAACAACTTCCAAGTCGGACTGGGCACTAGTACCATTACTCTATCTCCTGGTTTAAAGGTGCATATTTTAGCAGTCTTATTATAATGGTGGGCTAGTCTTTGCTGAGTTTGGTGCAGATGTTCTCAGACAATTGGGGTAAACCATTCAATCCAATTTCGCATCTGAATAACATACTCTACCATATATTTCCCTGATGAGCGCTGGCCTTCCCACATCTCGTTGGCTATGTCCAGGATCCCTTATGGTTGACGCCCATACAAAAGTTCAAAGGGGGAGAACTCAGTGGATGCCTGTAGAACTTCATGCACAGTAAACATCAAATATGGCAGTAGTAAGTCCCAATCTTTCCAATCCTCTCATTACTTTCCTCAGCATGGCCTTCAGGATTTTGTTAAACCTCTCGACCAGACCAACAGTCTGAGGATGGTAACTGAAATTTAAATTGGCTGGACATGAAGTACAGAGAAGAAGTCTTTCATAAGCCTATTTACAAAATGAGTTCATTGTTCTGCAAGTATTTCTTTGGGAATTCCGACTCGTGAAAAAACTTGTACTAGCTCCTTCACTATCATTTTGGAAGCAATATTCTGTAATGGTAGGGCTTCCGGGTAACGAGTAGCATAGTCGACAATTACTAATATGTGCTCATGGCTCCTGGCTGATTTCATTAAAGGACTCACCAAGTTCATGGTGATTCATTCAAATGAGGGACTCATAACTGAGGGTGGGGACTAGCTAACTGACAAGTTGGATAAGACCTGCACAATTGTTCCACCCTTTTCCTAACCCCTATCCAGTAAAATCATTGTAAGATCCTACTAAGTGTTTTCTCCACCCCTAAATGGGCCCCAAACAAATGGCTATGTGCCAGTTTTAGCACATGGTTCTGGAAAGGGGGTACTAACAATTGTTCAACGTGGTTCCCGATTATTACTGTTCCTCTATACACCAAATCATTTTTTATCAAAAAGTGCTTGTGGGGGTTAACTGCTGTGTTTTTGACTTGTACTCCGTTAATCAAAACTCTCTTGACTAATGTTCACTAATGAGTGATCTTGTTCCTGTTCCTGTTCCTTTGCAAAGTGTTTGGTCACAGGGAGGAACCCTTCACACCATTCCCTAGATTTATGGTTCAGGTCTATTTTGGTCGGACACTCCCCTATCTCATTTACAATATCTCTTTCCGAGCACTGTGTACTAACCCCTGTTTGTGGTCTTTTTCCCTGTGCCCCTACTAAGACTGGGACGGTTGGGACTCCCCTTTTCTTATCCAGTCGTACCTGATGACAAGTTTTTTCTCTTTTTTTAAACGAGAATTAAAAAACAAAATCGGGATTAGTAAAGGGAAATAACATGACAAGACTCTCTGGTGGCCCCACTTGGACCTTACTTTTAATTTGGGGTTTGTCCCATTCCTCTTCAATTTGTACCAGGTTTCGATAGTCTCGGCCTTGAATTACCCAGTGAGGTAATCTGGCGACCACACCCACTCATGTTCCGCCCCCTTACATGCAGTCTTGGATTCAAGACCGGGACCCATGAGGCCAAGGTCAAGGTGGAGGCCGGGATCCACAAGGCGAGGCCAAGACCAGGAGCCTTTTAGGTCGAGGCTGGGAGCCTTTAAGGTCAAGCCCTGTCAAGGTCAATGACGAGCATTATAAAGGACAAGGCCACAGTCAAACATGCAGTTTTATTATTTGGGATAAGTTGGGGTTAATGTAGACAGTTTTCTCAAATTCATACAAACAGCAACGGTAAATTGTAAAAGAGCTGTTTTCCAAAAAGGACAGTCTATTACTGGTCAAAACTGAGAAATTGTTTGCATCGTGTACAGAATATACTATTAGAATGGTTCTCAAAAAGACAGGTTAAAACAATTTCATTTCGTGTGTTACTGACAACAAAAAATATACAAGTATTACAAAACAGTTTTTCAATTGTGTCCTGGAAAAGAATCAGAAAAACATAGTAAATGTAAACACTTTACTCCATCAGAGTAGAAAACTAGGTGTTAATTCTTCTAAATTAATTACAAATATAAAACAGAAAATAATTGATTGCATAAGTATTTACCCCTTTGAGTCAATATTTGGTAAAAGCACCTTTGGCAGCAATTACAGCCATGAGTCTATTTGGTTAAGTTTCTACCAGCTTTGCACATCTGGACACTGCAATTTTTGCCTATTCTTCTTTGCAAAATTGCTCAAGCTCCACCAGGTTGGATGGGGACCTTTGGTGAACAGCAATTTTCAACTCTTTCCACATATTCTCAATTGGACTGAGGTCCGGGCTTTGACTGGGCCACTCCTGGACATTGACCTTTTTGTTTTTAAGCTACTCCAGTGTGGCTTTGGCTGTATATTTAGGGTCATTGTCCTGCTGGAAGATTAATCTTCTCCCAAGCCCCAGGTCTCTTGCAGACTTCAGCAGGTTTTCCTCCAGGATTTCTCTGTAGTTTGCTGCATCCATTTTGCCCTCTATCTTCACGGCCTTTCCAGGCCCTGACGCAGAGAAGCATCCCAATAGCATGATGCTGCCATCACCATGCTTCACGGCAGGGATGGTGTTCTCGGATGATAAGCGGTGTTAGGCTTGCGCCAAACATAGCGCTTAGCATTGAGGCCAAAAAGCTCTATTGTTGTCTCATCAGACCATATAATCTTCTTCAACTTGGTCTCAGAGTCTCCCACATGCCTTCTGGCAAACTCTAGCCGAGATTTCATGCGAGATCCCCCCCCCCCCCAACAATGGCTTTCTTTTTGCCAGTCTCCCATAAAGGCCAGTTTTGTGAAGCACCCGGGCTATTGTTGCTGTATGCACAATGTCATTTATGCAATCAATTATTTTCTGTTTTATATTTGTAATTAATTTAGAACAATTTGTAGATTTTACTTTTCACTTTGACATTATGGACTTTTTTGTGTTGATCAGTGGCAAAAAATCCTAATTAGATCCATTGTGATTCCATGTTGTAACAATATAAAATGTAGAAAAGTCCAAGGAGGGTGACTAATTTTGAGAGCCACTGTACACAAGTAATTTTGCAAAACATATTTTCATAGAAGACAAAGACGTTGTTTTCACAAATACCCTGTGTTCATATATCACTATTTACTATCTGTTGACCAGCCACTTTATCATATACAAGGGTAATCACAGTTTACAGCACAGCAACTATTCTCATGGGGCTGCTCACAAGAAAAACTTGTGTTTCACATGTTTTACTTTGAGTTGCACTTTAAAAACATCAACTAAGAGAAAAGCTTGTCTCCTATTCTTGCTCTTTGTGGTCGCATTAGCAGTCAACTGTGACTAAATACCCTCTTAACAGGTGCTGATGTGGCTGGAATATATTTTCTAACAAAGGAAACATTGTTTTGTAAACATTTTTTTCCTGTGCTTTGAGTTTGGGAACTGATGTCATCCAAGTAATGCTGCACAATGTGCCATGTTAATGTAGGTGAAGCAGTCCCCACAGTCTGGTGTCTTTGCTCGTTTATAATAATAATAATAATAATAATAATAATAATAATACCTAGAAAAGACGTGCCACTTTCAAACATATTTTGAATATATATTCAATATATTACTTTTTGTGTATTACTGTGAAAACCTAATCTTAATCCTTCATTTAATTTTACTGTTAATTTGAACTATGCTTATGAAGATTAAATATGTCAGATATCTCTGAGAACATCCGTTGTCATATCTTTTTTTTTAAAATACCTTCAATATTGCCATCCTTCCGAAGGTTAACATGTGGACGTGTTTTTTTTTTTTTTTCACGTTTAGCTGTTGACTACTTATTGAAGCCAAATACATTTTATAAGTTGCAAGATTAAACAAAATACTTACAGTATTAAATCCAGATGTAGTCCCTTTGGTCTCAACTATCTTCTCCTGGCATTTTACACATTTTTGCACTCCATTTGTTTGCTTCAATGGAAATTATTTTTAACATGCTACTGTAGCAATTTTAGTTTCAGCAGACATTATCAAAAAATAAATAATAAAAAATAACTACGATAGTCCAGTGTGGCATCTCCATAAAGGGGAATATAAATATTTATACATGAATGTAGTAGCATATACTTCTGCCACAAATTAAAGATTTAAGTTAATTGGTTATGTCCAGTGTCAATCGCCTTTTTTTTTTTTTTCTACATACTGTAGGTTCTATAGACATTGTCATCACACATATATTGCAAATGTCATGTACTTTCCTATGTTATGTTCTTATGATGTTATATTATCAGGAATCTACATTGAATGAACCTTAATCTAATTTGTCTAGCCGCCTAGAGATAACGATCAACCTAACACCTTGAATGCACCAGGCACTCAGGAAACAAAAGGTTAATCAAACCAGTCTCTGTGATTTAATTAACCAGTCTAGTGAGAGAGGTGGTTTAGCAAAGGAGTCTGAAAAAGAGTGAAAATAGCTTAAAAGATTTAAGACAAATTTCACATCATATTGATTTAATATCACTATGAGTACAAGATGCAAGTGTTTTTATTCTTAAATTGCCTAACAAGTATAGAATAACCCAGGTAATAAATCCCTAAGAGTATTAAACTAAAGTCGCAACCAGACATGTTTGGTTTCTAAAGAAATGTAATTTCTTATGGTAAAAATAACAGGAATTCAGAATAAAATCTGAATTATTTAGCAAAAGTTATGCATGTTTTAAAGTTTCCCCTTTCCAGATTATAAAAATCAGACAGAGGAAGGGAGGGGGGGAGCAATCAATCAAGATTGCAAGCCCATGTGCTACAAAATAGCCAACCAGAGCATGCAGCGGGAAATTCAAATAATGTCTTTATTTGAAAAGTATTAAACTCCTGCTTTAGCCCACTTCCTTGCTCCCCCGGACCTGCTAGCCACCCTGGACCTTTGATGGCCGCCCCAAACCTAAGAAGCTGCCCCAGACCTTTGATGGCTGCCTCAGACCTAAGAAGACTCTAAGAAACTAAAAATTGCACCTGGAGCCCTCAGCTCTAAGTATTTATCCATCAAGGTTGGGAGCCCTGACACTTGGAGAAACGCAAGGTAACGGAACGCTGAAAGTGACTACTTTTCAGGCTAGGTAACAATACTCTTAAAATATCTATTCAGATATTGTGACCCCTTGTGTCAGTATGTACTAGTATTTTTTTTGTGAATTGTTGTTTTAAACCTTAGTTCTCATTGTAATGCTTTTGATGTGACATTTAATTGTGTAACTGTTTTGTGTGATTTTCAAACTTATTTTATTGCATGCTTAATAAATACCATCCTTCTAAGAAGAGATTGCCAGTATTAAATCATTTTCTCATGTTGAACAAACACGATTCATGAACTTTGAACAGTCTGGAATGTGGTCTATTTTCGGCTTGTTGTAATGTGTAAATCCGCCATCGTTTTCAGAGAGCGATATTAAAAACGGGTTTGTACATTACAATAGTACCAACGGCTATTATTGGAGGTCCCACCAAGATCTTGACTATCGAAGGTATCTCTTTGTCCCCTACAGTTCTTGGAGGTCCTTTAATTTATTGCTCTTAAGAAAATATTAACTGCCCACAATAGTACCCACAATACCACGCACTGATCAGGAACAGTGACCAAAGCTTGTGCGTGTTGCAATAAACTGCCAAACACTTTCAAACAAAACTGATAAATTATCTAATTATGCCCCTCGCATTTTAATTTGCGGAAAACGGTTTATTTGAGTAAAATTAGCAATCAGTTATCATTATTAGAAATTACATGTGACAAGTTTGAAATCCCGAAGTCTTTGAAGTCTGCGGTCTGAGGACCGAGGACAACCAAGGCCACACCCTGAGGCCAAGGTCAAGGGTGAGACCTGAGAAAATGTTCTCGAGCCAGCGTCAAGGCCGAGGACAGATCTCGAGGACCCAAGACTGACTTTTACACAAATCCATGTTGGATTAACACACAGAAACCCAGTGTAGACAGTCCATATAAGTGTGCTTGCACTATTTACAAATCAACCCGTGCAGTATTTAAAACAGTCCCAAGAACAAAGCAGTGTGTGTAATTAAGCAGTGTCTTATTTACATCTGTAAATCAAAACATTCCCCATACAGAATGGCCTTCTTAAAACCTTGTCAAACAGAGATTGGATTTAATTCCATTAGTAATTAATTAACACAGAATCACTTAAGGTAAGTTTTTGTAGTCACAGACAGCTGCTTGCTCTTCTTTTTTGCAGCACTTCCTGTTCACAGTGGAGGTAAACACACCAGGATTCCTACAGTCATACTGGAACACAACCCTACCCGTCGTGTTCACGTCAGTCTACACAGGTACCGGGGAATAATAACAGGATGCCACCAACCTCAGAATTATAATTCAACTCTGGACTTTTTGGTTCTCACACTGAGTTTCTGCTTTGGTCATTCTCTGCTGCAACCACACTGCAATTCCTCAACAGCCCGTATAGCCACACCTCCTTCTCACTATCCGCAGCTACCTTTTTATATCCCATAATTCCTGCACAAACCAGATCACCTGACTTTACAACCCAGTGTGTTCATGGGATTTGAAGTTCTAATATACATTATGTACAATGACAGAAAAAAGAGTCCTCAGCTAAGTGTACCAGGAATAAATCTGATGGGACTGATCTACAGTATATAGAAAGCCTCCAAATTACTGCTGTTGAAGCAAACCTCATTGTGGGAGTTGATGCTGTTCCACCAAAATGTTAGCAACCTAATGCTATTTTTCCGATTACTGGTTTATAAGTACATTTGCCTTATCTAACCAAGCCACCAGTATATTTTCCATTGTCTGGAACAGGCAAAGCTTGACAAATGCCCACCAGTTCCCTTGTTGCAGTTAGTATCCACATGACTGATTAGGGTTTCATCTTTTCAGTTAAAGCTAACAGAGATGGAGTTCCCTTGTCTCCTGGTAGGCTTGGGCCAGTCCAAAGAAGATCAGCTTGGAAAAAAAAGTAAAATGGTAATATCTGGTATGGTTGCTGATAAACTACCAGTTTCTTACCTTTGCAAAGATCTTGAAAGTCAGCCACCTTTTGGTTTTCCACATCCAAAAGTTTCAAAATAAATCTGTCAGGGATTTTTAACCTCAACAGGCTCAGCACATCTGTTACTGGCAGCCTGACATCCCTGGATGCACAGGACCTTCCTTGCCATTGGGAATCCCTTAGGGAGCAGGCTGTTATTCTTTGAGCAGCTCTTGAGAAAATCATTTGGATCAAAGCTGGGTTGCATCTATCAGATCTTTGATCTCTAACAAATCTATTAGCACCTGCTCTCAGCTTAATATGCCATGGGAACAAGTACAGTGAGATTGTTATTCCTGTATGCTGTGCATTATAATGCTATGCTGTACATTATAATGTATAAGAGTTTCCTCTGTTAAGATGTTGCCTTGTTTTCTCATACTTATACTATGAATTGAGATTGTTTTACCACAGTTAAACAACTGCTTTATCATACATGGATTTATCCGATTTGCCATGTGTCAATCGTCTTAAAGTAGATCTGAAAATACCCAAGAATCAAAAGTAGCACGGCACTGAAACTACCCCAACAACCAATGAAATATACAATCTATAAATCAAAATACTGAACATCCACGTGGCAGGTTGACGAGTGGATAGAGGCCCAGAGACAGTCTGTAGTTCAAAAAAATTATTATTTTGTTATAAATACACAAAAATAAAAGGGCACAAGGGCCAAAACAAAGCGATTTAAACACAAAAAGAAAGACAAAAAGCAAAACTAAAAAATAACAATTTCCAGGCTGGGCAATGCCTTCACTGGATTAATCAAAATTCAAAAATCACACACCAAAAACCACCAACCTACTTCCTCAGCTCCCTCCTCTCTAATGAGACGCAGAGGCCTCCTTTTATGTCAGGTGGCTGGGCGCTGATTGATCGTTAATTAAACTAATCCTCTAATCAACCCCAGCCACCTGAACACAATGAACCCAGGCAGGTAGGGGAATTTAACCCCATCCCTGCCAATTTCTAAAGGGCAGAGCTGTTCTCTGCCACAATCCATTTAAGATATTTTGCTGAATCTTTTCATTTTTAAGAAAGGAGATTTGAACCAAACTACTAAGTTATATATATATCAGGCTAGAAAAAAACTGTTCAAAACCAAAAGCAAATCGTGCTTAGTACAGCATCTTACAGTTGTACAGTATAACTTAACACAAACAACATTTCAAATGGTATTTTGCTCCAGAAATTGGTACTTTGCAGAAACAGAAAAATGTATCTTTCTGTAGTAAATGTTGAGATTATATTATTCTGTACATTTGTCTTCAAGCACTTTCTATGTTGGTTATAGGGTTTTTTTGTTGTTTTTTTTTTGTATTAAATGTATGGACTTTAATAAATCACATCTGGTGTGCATGTAATTTCTCAGTACAAAAACTTATTTTCAGAAAAATGTAATTACTTTAAAATTATAAACATATGTATTCATATTGTTCATAACTTAAAACATTGTTAAATCAAGCACCAGTAATAAACTACTAGTCATACTAGCACGAAAAGTAATGTTAAGTTAACATATTGAATTACATACCACTTTGTAGTTTTCCATATATGAAATCCAACAAGAAATACTGTACTACTATTATGGCTTCCTGTAGACTTTTGCAATATCATTTTGTGGTTTGCATGATGTTAAATGAAAGCTCTAAATTATGTTCATTTTGTTTTTTATGTCTCAATCCTAAACTTCTAGGTGATGCAAAACTTTTGGCCGTAACTATAGTTGAAACTTCAATAACAATACAAACTTGTTAATATACATATTGTTTACAAGATATATTAAATGCCATCCCCCCCATGCAATTTACTTAACAGTATTTCACCTCTGTATGATACTGTATGCCAGCAGTAAATGCTGGCAAGTTGCTGACTAATCATGGCGGCTGGGTTATTTTATTATTATTATTATTATTATTATTATTATTATTATTATTATTATTATTATTATTATTATTATTATTATTATTTTTTAATATCAATATTGTTAAAACCATTATCCTTTACTAATCCCAGCAGCCTTTTTAATTATCTACCTGTGGTGGACCAAATGTAACAGAAAATCTATACTAATTCTGTGGCATTTCCTCCTGTGGGTGATTTACTGACATTACTAAAGGCAATATAAAATACAGTGGAATGAGGACGACTAAATGTTAGGTTTATACATTTCTGAAGTATTATTATATCATTCAAATAGACCCCACTGAATTAATTCTGGGAATCATTAATTCTGGGAATCGGTAGGTGCAGAACTCATCCAGGGAGCTTGCATAATATGCAAGAGGCTGTTTCTATACATTCAAGGAGACCATGCAAGGAACATTGTTAGCTAAGAATACAATACACATTTCCCATATGAACTTATAACTCATATGACTGGTCTTCTTAAACTGGAGTATATTGTATAATACAACACACAGTACCGTATTTGATTTATAGAGAATACTGACAACAAATTACTTCAGAATAATACATCTGCTTCAGTGAGTGATTTGCATTAAATTAATTTGTGCAAATAAAAATAATTATAGATCTAATGTATGTATAAACATCCAGGAAAAATGTGCTTGGCTCAGCAACTGGGTTTAACCATCGGAATTAAACTGGCAGCCCTCAAGGGACGGTGAGGACATTTGTTTTGACTTATGGACGGGTTTCTGGAGAATGTGTGGGGTAATGGTAGTTTAGTCTATAATGTAGCAAACGGAAGTCATGACCTTTTCAATTAGAGACTATAGCATGCTGAACTAAGATGAAGAACAGCAAGCTAAGACAACTTGATTCATTTTTCATGCACAAAGGGCTAGCATTTCAGAAAATTGCTGCTGTAACTGATTTGACAGATGTCTGTTTTGTATTATTGTATTGCCATACTTTACGTAGCATACGTAGGCCATAGCTTCACATGATTTTATAGAACAAGGAAATCAAAAGGCAGAACCTGTGCAGTATTGAAAACTTCACTAAATTAAACTAGAATATAGTTAGGAGGCAGCTGCAGTCTAGACAACATCAATAAGACTATTTAAAAAAAAAAGGATACCTCGAACACTGTAAAATGGTAAGTGGGTGATAACTAAAGCCTCAAGCATTTTAAGTTGTATAGGACTGATCTGGAAAATGCACTGGCAAATCAAATTTGTAAAATGGAAAATATGTAAATGCTTGGTTTTACTTGGCAACAACTGCTTGGTAAATTTCCCCTGACGCACCACATAGGAATGTTTCCCAAAACAGTAAGAATGTGCTACATTGGCAATGACTGATGTTAATGATTCCATTAAATCCAAACCAAATCTTTAAAGCTGTTTCAGAAATGAATGACTAGAGATAAACACATACAAAATAAATACATTTTTAGATAAATATGTTTCATTATAGGCCAGGGTAACGCAAAGCTGCTCTGTGTGAAACTAGAGAAACTGGCTGTTAGTACATTAAAATGAAGCAGAATAGAAAAGAAGATATGTTGGCAGTGTTAGCAAATGAATTTCAAAAGTGTCCCTTCCAGGCCAAGGAGAAAAACTAAACTGACCAGAAGGGGGAATCTACAGAGGAGCAAAATGAGTAAAGTGAGAAAGGGAATTAAATACAGCAGACACTATTGAATTGATCAACATAGTAGAGAATCATGTATACCATCTTTGAATTTACAACTGTGTATGGGAATGTATGTTACTGATGTTGCAAAATGAGGTTTGGTTTTTGTAATGCATTTCTATTTTATATGTCGCTATGCATGGTCTTTCTATTTTTTTTCTTCCATTCAAATTTTGTTCTCAATGTAAAGGCAAGTTTGTGGAAAGTTACTGATAAGGTTCCTTCATTGTGTATGGTGTATGGAGGTTGTCGATGACTTGTACTCTGTCTGTGTCTTGTAATCTCTTGTAGTAATATACCTTACTGGCAGGGTGTGTGGATTGTGAGGATGTTTATTAAAAGGACCAAGAGGATACCAAAGCTGTAATGGAGAAAAGTAAAAAAGAAATGTTTAATTACACCGTGTAAGAATTTTTTTTTTTTTTTTTTTTGTTCCTGGGTAGTAAGTGTTATTTCCTAATTGCTTATGCCTCAAAAGTACAGAAAATGGCTATTATTCCCCACAAACTTTGCTTTTGTGACCAGGACAGTGATATTTTGAAATTTACCTATTTTCCAGAACATTCCAGATAGATTCAGTGCTGAGTAAACTTGGAGTAACTTCTAGAACTTTCTAGCAATATAAATAGTAGTATAAATACAGGGGTCTTAAGCCCACCAGTTCAGTTTAGTTCCAGCTGCCTAAGTGGATACATATCTGAATTTTTCTGAGATGGCATCAAGAGGCTGCAAGCATCTGGCAGACGCATTTTGCTATGTCTGCGGCCAATTTATGAAGACAAGAGCGAAGAAGTACTCCATGGAAGCATCTGTTAAGATGTGTGAGGCCTACAAGGCATATTTAGGCATGCCTGTCGGAGAGCAAGACAAACCCTGGGCACCTCATTTCACCTGCGAGCACTGCAAAAAAACTCTGGAAGGTAAGATGGACAATTGTTACTCGGAATTTTATGTTACAAAATTTGTTAATTTTTAAAATTTTAAAAGTTTTTAATTTAAAAATGTTTTACAATTTTCAATGAGCCGTCTTTAGAAGAGAGCAGCAAGTCAGAGAGCGAGGAAGACGTTGTAGATCCAGATGACAATTTCAGAGGTGGAGCTGAGGAGAGAAACCCATACTACCCCAACCAAAAAGACCTCAACGACTGGATTAGAGATCTTGCTCTCACCAAGTCCAATGCCGAGCTTTTGACGTCTAGGCTCAAGCAGTGGAACTTGTTGGATGAAAGTGTGCAAGTCGAAGATCAGAGGAAGCGTCACCAACCTTTTTCCAGCTTCTTCACCCATCAAGATGGGCTCTGCTTCTGCCACAATGTGACCAGTCTGTTCGAGGCAATCGGAATCGCCTGTAACCAGAATGAGTGGCGCCTCTTCATTGACAGCTCATCCAGGAGCCTTAAAGCCATCCAGGAGCCTTAAAGCCGTGCTGCTCCATAATGGTAACAAGTACCCGTCTCTTCCCCTGGCTCACTCGGTGCACCTCAAAAAGGCTTACAACAGCATCAAGACCTTGCTGGACGCTTTGAAGTATGATGAGTACGGCTGGGAGCTCATAGAAGACTGAAATGGTGGCATTCCTGATGGGTCTCCAAGGCGGATTTACCAAGTTTCCCTGCTATCTTTGCCTTTGGGACAGCAGGGACACCAAGGCGCACTACCACAGGTGGGACTGGCCACAGCAGACCGAGTTCTCTGTGGGGAGGAACAACGTCAAGTGGGAGCCACTGGTGGACCCCCGGAAGGTGCTGATGCCACCACTGCACATCAAATTGGGCCTTATGAAACAATTTGTCAGAGCTCTAGATAAGGAGTTGGCAGCCTTCAAGTACCTTCAAGACTTCTTCCCTAACCTGTCTGAGGCAAAGGTCAAAGCCAGTGTCTTCGTCAGAACACAGATAAAGAAGATCCTGGAGTGCAATGAATTCACCAAGAAGCTCACTAGTAAGGAGAAAGTGGCTTGGAACAGCTTTGTCGCAGTGGTTCGGGGCTTCCTGGGCAATCACAAGGCCGAAAACTATGTGGAGCTGGTTGAGACTCTGGTGAAGAACTACGGCACAATGGGCTGTAGGATGTCCCTCAAAGTCCATATCCTTGATGCTCATCTTGATAAATTCAAGGAGAACATGGGAGCGTACTCGGAGGAGCAAGGCGAGCACTTCCACCAGGATATACTGGACTTTGAACGCCGCTACCAAGGACAGTATAATGAGAACATGATGGGAGACTACATTAGGGGGCTGATTCGTGAAAGTGATTTACAGTATAATCGTAAATCTCGAAAAACTACTCATTTCTAAATCTTTTGTAGTCATTTTTGTATTACTTTACTATAAATACATGTTAAATTGAACACGTTTTCTCATTGGAAATAGGTAAATTTCAAAATATCACTGTCCTGGTCACAAAAGCAAAGTTTGTGGGGAATAATAGCCATTTTCTGTACTTTTGAGGCATAAGCAATTAGGAAATTGTGTTACATAGTGTTATGCAACCACAGGTTAGGTATAGGCTTGTTTAGACCAGTGAAATGAAGGCTGCACATGTAATGCCTGATTGGTCCTGCTTGCTGATTCGGATTTGTAATAAAGCAGTAGCATTAAACTGACTAGTTGATTAAACGAATCCTCCCGGGTTAATCAACACAATACGACGCACACCAGTAAGCCAGTTAGCATTGACATTCTTGTTTGATTTTTGGAATTATCCGATGTTTTAGAAACGTCTTTCTTTTTATAACCTACATTCACAAGGGGTATTTTTGTCCAAGATAATATTCTGAATAAATACATATCCACCTGACCAGAAGGGTGAAAAACAATGTGGTACATCTCAATGCTTGAATAAGCAGAAGGGTCTGCATAAATGATGACCACCTCAGGCAAGCAACTGTGACATCTACTTCGTGTATTTTAAGACAAAGCGCTGAAAGGCCAGTAGTAAACAGCGCAGCCACTAAAATTCCTGTTTCGCGGATTTCCGGGCATCACTGGCAAAGGGGGGGGGGGGGGGGGGGGGGGGGGGGGGAGGGGGGGGGTGGGGGGGGGGGGGGGGGGGGGGGTGGGGGGGGGGGGGGGGGGGGGGGGGGGGGGGGGGGGGGGGGGGGGGGGGGGGGGGGGGGGGGGGGGGGTGGGGGGCTGGGGGGGGGGGGGGGGGGGGGGGGGGGGGGGGGGGGGGAAAAGGGGGGGGGGGGGGGGGGGGGGGGGGGCAGTATGCCGTAACGATTTTGTAAGAGGAGTAATGCCAGGCCAATACATGTGGCCAACTGAGCACAAAAATAAAGCACTAATGTGCCCAGCAACAGAGAAGTCACATGTAAGGCAGTGTTCAGTACGGTATGTTCCTAAAAATCCTAACTAGTTTTTAAGACAGGTAAAACATTTAAGAAGGGGCATCACCCACTATGATAGTCAATGTTTTTCCAAAGTTTTTCTTTTACTCTTGCTCAATGGTTACTGCCTATGACATTTCGTTGGTTGAGTGCAATTAATTTGTATTGAAAATGCATGTGAAAGCAAAATTGTGTGGTTACATGATACTTGGCTTTCCTTTCTGTTAACCACAAGATTAAACGTTATGCTCTGAATTGCCCAATTTAGAATACAACTGTTTCAAATGAATGTATGTGCAATACACAAACTATAAAATAGTCAGATTTTTGTATGTTACTAATCAGAGAAATTTGCATCTCCATTTCTTGCAACCATTTAAAAAGACCAGGTTTAATGCAGACTTAGATGCAGAATAGCTGCCTCTGGTATAACAGTTATTTAAATGTATGAACAGCTGCTTCTAGTGACATTTTCACAAATCATAATTCAGCCTTGCCTTCCATGCTTTCTTTCCCATGTTAAAGCTACCATGATATTCCCCTCAGGTAAGAGCAAACTACAAAAAGACATTGCTTAGAGAACATTTTGCATAATTGGATAGGATGGCCAAACAAATCACAAAAGGGTAGAAAATGAAAATTGTGTTATCATATTGTAGTGTGCAAGGTATATTTGTATTTGGACTAGTTTAGGTTGTAATAATAAAATACCTTATATGAATTCAAGTCATGAAGAACCTACTTGATAGAAATAATCAGATTAGAGAATGTTTCTAGTGAATACAAAGGGACAGTTTTATTAGAAATAAAACTAGATAAAGGAAAAATTAAAAGGTGCAACAACTAAACTAAAATCATACAGAAAGGAAGAATTAACTAAACTAAACAGTACAGAAAAGAAAGAATGAACAACACCACCTCACTCCCGCTGGTTGATCAATGATCCAACGCAGTCTATGGCAGATTCCCTTAAAAGGTTACAACTGCATTCCTGACAGCTATTTAAGATGAAGGTTAGTTTTAAAAGGGGTATCATTAGTAACACAAATATTCACTTTCGTGAATATTTGATCATCAAAGCATTGTTAAATCAATCTCATATATATGTTTTGGTCATTAAGGCAATTCTCACTCTTAAGAGATAAAGACACTCTCTGCGTACAGACAACCTATCGAGAATCATCTACTATCAAGATAGCTAAATTTGGATCCTTAAACAAAGAAAAACAATTGCCTTATAAAACCCACATCAATTTGTATAAATCACATACAAACAAATACTATAGTGTTCATTAACTCAAAGCATGAATTGAAAGCAATAATACTTTTCTTACATTCTACCTAAAACAAAACATCAGTTTTACTTTAAGGTCTTTTTATTCTCAAGATCTTAAGAGGGTTAAAACACTTCTTGTTGAATACTTATTGGACGTACGCTGCCTCCTCCAGCTGATCTGTGTCTTCAACAATACAGGCGCTCAAAGGCTCTCCTGCTGGCAAGGACAGGTCCAGGTTCCGGGGTCTGCCTTCCTTGCGTTTCGTCTCCACTTCAGGGTGCAAAACAAACGACTTTGCAAAGAACTAGAGTCATTAACTATTTAGGTATTCCACTGAAACAGCAATTTCTCCACCAATATGTGTACTCTTCGTTTGGTTATGTCTGGGATATTTCACCGCAAAAACCCGGCACTGCTAGCTCAATAAATTGAATATATTTCAATGTTCATCCAACTCTTTCTCTGGTGATCAATCAAGGCTAAGTTAGAGATCTGATTACAAGTACTTGTAGGATTTTAGGTGGCAGACTCCCACACCAAGGCAAACACTAGAATAGTTATCTCGTATTAGAGTGTCCGAAAACAGTATCTCTGTTCCAGTTGGTCGCAGGCTGGATCTTCAGCTTGTCACAGTTCTAGACTTGTTTGTGTATCCAGAACCTTGCATTTCATGTCGAGAGCCCTGTATAAGTGTCTTGATTTGTAATCTTCTCTTTAACCCTGTGATTGGATAGTATGGTTATTTTGGGCGGTCCCTTAGTCCACGTGAAGGTTTTCCCATTGGTTGTTCTCATTCCGATGCAGCCCCTTGTTCTCAATTGGTCCGCTATTCCGCCCCCTGTCGGCTGGATTTATGAGATGGTTATTTTTCTGTCCTAGATGTCAAAGCACACAGAACTGTCTGGCTTGCGGCGCCAAAGGAGTCATTCAGCAATCATGAAGATAAGCCATGTGTCCAGTATTTAGTTTACGACTAAAAGCATTCTTTGTCAGTGGGGGAGTTTCAGACCAGAAACCAAGTAGACACAAATAATTGCTTAAAATCCCCCTCTGTATATTTCAATTCTGTTACTTTCAAAAAATTTTAAAAAAAGATTTGTGAATAGAAAGCTCAAACTGTAAGAAATGATTAACTTTCTGAGATGAAAGAATGGTTATTGTTGTTAATATTATTCTATTCTTGCTGCCTGTATTAAAAAAAAAAAATCAAAAGCACATTAAGAGTTTTGGGGAAGTTACTTTTAAAAAGTAATCTGCTACAACTACAAATTGGGTAGCACTTTATGTCTGTATGTCTGTACTGTGTATTTATATAGTAAATGCATGTGTACTTACAAATAATTACAATTATCATGCATAGTTACAATGTACTTAACGTTTAAATTACCCAGTAATTAGAGACACTTATGGGCTGATGTAAGGATATGTGCAAAGTGGTTTGCGGCTGCAAAATACCCATATTGAGGCCAACATCTGCATGTTGCACACGCAAACCGTGTTTAGCAGCCGTAAAGTGGGGCATTAGCGGCCACAAAAAATGCAGTGTATGTAAAGAATAGTTTTACCTTGTCGTTCTGCACCTGCTATCAAATGAGCACTTCGCCATTGCTAATCAATGTAAATGATATTGAAATGTATTCAAATGAAGAAAAAAGCATGGAATTGTGTGGGGATCTGGAATACTAAGCAGGCGCAAACATTTTAATGAGATCTAAGGATTTTGCCTTGCACTTGAGCAATTGCTGACCCTCCAAAAACTTTGTACCTCCTCTTACAAGATGCAAACCATAGTAGAAGCAAGTAATTAAGAGCTGTATAAAAGCACACACCCCCATAGACCTGTCATTGGCCTCAGGATGGCTGCTGTGGTATACTTCCTGATGAGGCGATGCTTGGCTCTTGTTGAGGACAGGCCGGATAACCTTCAGAGAAGAAGGGCAAGACGGAGAAGACCCAGCATATTTAAACCCAGCATTGACTTTCTCCACTATAGAGGACCATATGGCCTCTTTCGTACCATAATTGATGTTGGCTGAGGCTTTTCTAAATAACTCAGTTTCATGCAGAGTGACCTCAGCTGCAATGACTCTCAGCTCCTCCCCAGAAACATTTCTTTTCCGTACACCAATAGGACTTTGTCTCCCTTCCTCCGACATATTTTTTTGTTTGGTTTGATTTTTGTGCTCCACAAATCTCATACAGCACCTACTGCTCTCTGTATTCCTAACTCACCTCACCTCTGGGCTGTAAGTGGGGCCCCTAATACTCCGATGCACATGCAGCGCTCATTGCTACCCACATTATCATGATTGCAGCTCATTGTTTGTGTGTGTTGAGTAATTTGCATTGCTATTAAGCTTACATAGGCCTGGTCGCTAGGCAATTTGGATTTTTCAACCCTAATTGTTTGCACTACGCCTATCCTTACATCAGCCCCTTAATGTAAGGTGTTACCACAAATTGTTACTTGTCAGGCACAGTTTACACACTACAGATAGATTTTTTTTCAGTTTGGTCAGGCTGCAGCTTGAATTAATTCTTGAATATCCAACTATCAAACCTACTTGTTCCCTCCTCTGACCCCCATTTTCAAGCAAGATGTTCATGTGCCATATAAGGTTTGACTTACAACATTTAAGTGTTTTGGGATTTTATGTTACGCATTATCCAGTCCTTTTATTTATATATATATAAATAAAAACAACTATTCTTTTTTCACATTAAATCAGTAACCGTATTTTGTTATCTTTCAGGAAAAGGAACCATTACAGTTACACATTACTGAAAAATGTAATAAAGGCAAAACAAGATACTGAAAACAAACTATAAACATAAGGTGCTGTGAATATAGTGATCGCTAATCCACTAGGATAGATTATATACTTGGTAGGATCTAAAAACCCCAAATGAATCCCTGTTTCAACTAAAAATATAAATCCAGACTCCTGTTACACACATGTCCAGCGCTCCAACTCTGGTAAACATATGGGGAGGACTTGGCTTTGTTAGCTTTGTTGGCCAGTCTTGTGGTCAGTTGCATAAAACACCTTAAGCTAAATTTCCACTTAGTTTTCCATTTCGGTGTTTCTTAAGTTTAAGGGGCTTGCAGAAAGTAGCTCAAAACACCCAAGTCAATAACCTAGTTAAGGGAAAATGTATCGTTAAGTGTTAGATTTAAACATAATACTTCAGTTGTTTTATGCAACCAGCCCCTGGCTCTTAACTCTTGGCCTTGTAGCAGCACCGAGGTGTGTCAGCTGACCCTTTGCATCACGAGACACTCTGCCAGGACACGCCTACCTACTGGTTAGGGATCCACAGCTGACCAATCATCAACTGCTTATCCCCACAACCAAACACAGCAAGTAGCACGTCCCAGATAGAGCGTTTAACTCTCTAATAACTATTTACAAAACAAAACATAACATAAATCATATAATAAAAAAAAAAATCACTTTCCAAATGCAGGGCCTCTGACCTGCCACACCCCCTAACACTGCCCATTATTGTACTGGATTGCCATTGTCATTATACAGCAGCTTTATATATATATATATATATAAAAAAAAAAAAAAAAAAAAAAGCCACCAACCAGAATATCAATCCTAACTGATGCTTTAAAAAAAGAGGGCAAAAAGCCCAGAAAAAAACTAGAGTGTTATTAACCTCCCCTTTTGACAAGGAAATAAAATCCATTATTAAAAAATTTTCCCCCATAAAACATATTTTCAATTATTCGAATCACTAGTTAGGAAACAGCCAACAGATCAAATAGTACTCTAACAATGAGAAGGGAAGTGCCAGTATTTAATTACTTTACCTTCCCCTAGGGTGTTTGTTTTTTTTTTTGTAAGGATAAAAATACAGCTGTTGAAATAATTAATTTTACAGAATGGAATTCTAATTAAAAAAAAAAGTCTTAAAATACAAACTACATATATGTTCATAAAATAATAATAAAAAAAATAGAAGCATATTTTGTTTACTCATTCTATACATGCATGTTCTAAACATTAGGTGTGCATTGACTTTTTTTTCTTTAAAAAGTGCTATGTTTAAGAACTTTATTTCAAATTATTCATCTATATTGTTACATATTTTTAGAGGAAACAGCCCCCCCCCCCCAAAAAAAAATAAATAAATAAAAATAAAAATAAAAATCACAAATTCCAAGTGATTTACTCTGTTTTTCCACGTAGGGGTAGTTAACAAGTGGAAACTACCATTAAAACAATGGGTAGATAATGTATCTTTAGTCGTACTTGCTTTATTACTGTACTGCTGCTGGTTATGTGATGATCATTTAAACTCTCCTTTGGGAAATACACAACGTGCTTGATTCCTGCAGAAGTGCGCATTCAAGCTCATAGAAACTTGATGGACTTTTGTGGGTGTCCATTTCTTTGAAAACTAGGCCCAATGTGTCAACTCACTTTTCCTGTATCCCAAAAAATTGGTATCAAACAGTTTTTTTTTTCTTTTTAAATAGTGGTTATGAGAGATTTAGGGTAGGGGTCCATTGGTACTTACAAAAGTATAAGTGAAAGCAAACGCATGCCTTGTGTACAGCAGGGGATAATCTCTTGGAGACACAATCAGATATCATTAATACGAATTTCAAGGGACCACAAAAAAAATGGTCTTATTAATAATTCTTACTATAATAGTCTAAGCCAAATGCATACTGTCAATTTTTATTGTAGTTACAGTAACACTGAAATTAAATTTCATTTACAGTACAATGAAAAGTGTTACAAATTTAGAAGTAATGTGTATTTTATTGAAAATATGCTTGTGAGTGAATTTTTAAAAATGAACTGCACATGAAATCTGCATGTCCTATTCTGACTACGGGTATTTTAAAAAAAACACATAACTTTAGCAAGGCATCCACAACTTCAGGGTATTGAACAAATAGGAAATGCTGATGACTTGCGTAAACAGTTTGCTGTTCATAGGCCTGTACTATTGCATTGTTTTTCGGAATGGTTGACAAAGTTCTCATAGGGGGCTCCCGAGTGGCGCATCCAGTAAAGTCGCTCCGCGTGGAGTGCAGGATGCGCCCTTAGCCTAGAAATCGCAAGTTCAAATACAGGCTATGTCACAGCCAACCATGACCAGGAGCTCCTAGGGAGCGGCGTACAATTGGCCAAGTGCTGCCTGGATAGGGAGGGCTTAGGTTGGCAGGGGAATCCACAGCTCGCCACACATCAGCAACCCCTGTGGCCAATAGGGCACCTGTGGTTCTGCAGTGGAGCCACCAGTTGTGTTGTCCTCTGGCACTATAGGTCTGGTGGCATCACTGTAGATCCGCAGTGCAAAAAATGACAGCTTGGCAGGAGCACGCTTTGGAGGACGAGTGCTCCAGCCATGATTTCCTCGAGTCAGCAGGGGGGTTGCAATCAGCAAGCCGAGGATACAGATAATAATCGGGCATACTAAATTGGGGAGAAAACCGGTGTAAAAAATTAGCGACGACTAAATTAAAACAAAACAAAGTATTCATGGGAATGCTGTAAGCTGCAACAACATCTTGCTTTTTCTTGTATGGTTATGCATTATCCACCACTTTCAACACATCCACTTTTGTCAGCAAGGATAATGCGTGATTTTTGCACTGCTTCATGGAAATGGCATTGATGCGTGAGAACTATGGCAACTTGAAAGCTGTGTGTATGGCAACATCACAGGAAGAGCAGCCCTAAAACAGCACTAAAATACAGTACAGTGGCGCTAATCTCAATGCAAGTTAATAAATTTCTGAATATCCTTTACACTTAGCTGATCGAACTAGGGCAATTTGTTTAATTCAAATTTTTCTTGTGTGGGGTATCCAAATTAATTTGCACAGACAAAATTCATGTTAAGTGAATTCATACTGGAAGAAATAATTTTCAATAAGCAACTGCTGAATTTGGCCAAGACATGTGGTATATTCAGTATCAGGAAATTTGTTTAATCCAAGTTCGTTTTGATGAGAATTGACTATATTGTCTGAAAACTGTGTTATTACATTATACAAATACAAAATTGTATCTTAACCTGTTTTTCTAAGTGTTGTAGAAAGCAAGAAGAGAAAAAAATCTAACCCAAGAGCGACTCTGAAATTGGCTAAACTCACCTTAACATGCATATATACACAATACACAGATCCTAAACAGTGAATACAACACACTATCCCAGGAATTAATAAAAGTATTAATGATAGTAAACACCTTAAAAAGAACTGAGGAAAATGAAATTTGAAGCAACTTGCTGTTAAAACACTTGTGTTGCCATTCCCATTGAAGAAATACTTACTGAAGTCTTTAAATTAGGCACTGGATAGTTTTTGTCTTAACTGAAAGACTCAGAACATAGCACACACAAATTAATTAAATATTTTCTTACCACCACAGGTCTTCCCACTGTAAGTTGCACAGACCCATTCATGGCATTCACAGCGCGGTCCGTAATATTTCCCTGGGTCAGTCACTTGACATATGCATATCCCACAATCACATTCTCCTCTGCCACTGCAAATCAAACCATCAGGGGTTCTGCAGCGCCTTTCAGATGATTCTGCAGAGAGCTTACAAGCACCAGAGGCAGTCCTATAACAGAAAAGATCACATATAACAGATTTCATTTCATAACACTATCGTTTTATGCATAAGGACCACTGACCGGTTGTAGGAAATACCTTTAATGTAAACTCTCCTTTGTTTGTGCTCTAAATTGTTTCTTGAGTGCTGCAGAAAACAGCTTAACTCATTTAATTTAATTCCTTAGATAGTGGACATTTAACCTTATGTATTATACCTGCATTTAATACAATGATATTATACAAACAGCCCTGTTTTGATTATCTACAGATCTGGCAATGTTTAGATCAATGGAAAGATAGACCCAAGCAGGGAGACAAACCAAATCAAAACCACAGAGGTGGTTGGAATCCATCACAGTTTATTGGGTTATTCATTATGAATGTAACTAATAAAGCTTTCTTTGAATCTAATGATGCACCAGGACTCATGTCTGCTGCACTGAATCACCAGGTAATGCACATGTGACCAGAAATGCAAACATGCTTCCTGTGTTATATTTCTTATATTAAGCAATCCAGGTGAATGCTGAGAAATATGTTTGAGTTTTACTAGAGAATATGAGATTTATTTTAAAGATTTGTCTAGTTTTTCCTAAACAGAGCAGATAACTAGCAGATATTTGGCATACTACTGTACAGCTTTCCAAAAAAATAAATAAAAAAAAAATAAATAAAAAATGTACATACTTCCATAGGAGGCTGGCTAAAGAAAAGGGCTTGAAATCAGCAGGACCCCAGTTCAAATCTTGCCTCACTCATTGACTCACTGTGTGACCTTGAGCAAGTCACTTAACCTCCTTGTGCTCTGTCTTTCAGGTGAGACGTTGTTGTAAGTGACTCTGCAGCTGATGCACAGTTCACACACCCTACCCTACGTTGGATAAAGGCATCTACTAAATAAACAAATAATAGCATTTGTGCCTTTGTTTAGATTATGTAACTATGATGTTATTTTACATGTTTTATGGAAAAGTCACAAGTGAGAATTATTTTGGTTGTTAATCTTCAGTCCTCAATGGACATTACAAATCCAACACACAATAGTAAGTGAGGCCAAAATGTAAGAAAGGTATACAGTAGTACTGCCCCATCTCAGTTGATAAATAGACAGGATGTTAGCCAACAGTGCTGTCTTAATAAAAAACAAAAAACGGTTATAGTCTAACAACGTTTAATGATTGTCATTGGATATAAGAATGAAGATATCAGTAAAAAAAATAAATGAATAGGTACAGCTTGATGATATACTAGTAATTATACAACAACCTGACACTCCTCTCTTATTACTTTCTGTGGAGGCCAGCCATTCTGTTATTACTCAATAATGGAATGGCAAATAAAGCATCTGTTCTGTTTACTGATAAAATGCTTTACACTGATGCTTGAGCCCGGCTTTCAAATAACTGACTGACGGGTTCCTCTGTTACCTCGTAACATGTCATAGTAATGCTACTGTTTCTTAAAAATATGTCTATTTAATCAATAATCAGAATGTCGACACATCTGCAAAGCCATATAGGGGTATTCTGAACTGTGCCAATCAATGAATACAAAAAACGTTTTATTCTAAATAATTGCAAATCCCAGCTACTGAATAAAACACAGGCTTCAACCAGCTGTTATCATTTCCCTTCCAGAAGTGAGCTACTCCATAACTACTACCTTCACTTGAACAAGGAGTTCAAGGGTTGAAATAAAAACCCCATGAATTTTTACTGACTGTCAAGGGCTCTTTGACTAGCCAATCTGCATATCAAAGATGCTCACTAATTCTGTTATATTCACACCTGCTTGGCCTAATTCTGGGCACACAGCATGTCAGTTGCTGTAACAGAAAAAAAAATTATTGCTGTTCAAAATCTATTATTTTTCTATCCTTTCTTTCCTCTCAGCAATTTAACAAAATAATATTAGCTTTTTGGAATTGGAATACATTAGATTTCATCCACCTTTAACAAATTTGTACCTGGCTGTTATAAACATACTTCCACTTTATTATTTAAGTTATTTTCTTTGAGATAATATAACACTAACACACACACACACACACACACACACATATATATATAGCATTACAGTCATTTGTGTTTTAGTTGATGCAATGACAGAGAAACATAATTAATCTGTTAAGAACTAAAATGTAAAACTGTTTAAATCTTGAATGGTGGTTACATGGAAAGATTCAATTGCAAAGCCATGCAATGTTCTCAAATGAAACAGATTTCAAGTTTAGTTCGATGAAATAATGCAACACTCTCGGACACTCAAATGAATCTTATTTTCCTTCCTTATCTAGCGATGCACAGAACTACCGCAGGCAGCCTGCTGCCGTTGTAGAATTGATTCTAATGTTTTTTTTTGTTTGTTTTTTTTTTTTTTTAATTATGTACAGGAACAGCATCCTCCTTTAATAAAATTATAGGGCATACTTTTTTTTTTTTTTAATAATACACCACTACCCACCACTTACGACTATCCCACCGTAGACAGCCCGCTAGCTTACCTAACTGCACGGTCAGTGGAAATAACACTTCTACTCCTTTTAAGGAAAGCAGCGCGCACGTAAGCTAGTGTGCAATCGAAACATTACAGATACTCATCAGTGTTGAAAAAAAGAGGATTTTCTTCACGCCCCTTACCGATTTCAGTAGTTACTGAGAAATTGACGTGGAAATTTAACTGCAATGCTGTGACTGCAAGGGTTCCAAATATCCGTGGTTGTATGTTCTTGATCATTAAAATAATAGATAAAATAAATAAATAAAAAAGTTGTAATAAATTATTTGAAAAAATAAAACGGATACGATAATACTTTCTTTTTGGTAAGGGGTTTTAAAACTTTACCCAGTCCTGCTATAGGTTTGTATCACAAAGCATTGCATACAGTTTGAAACCTTTATACAACTACAGCTACATTGTTTCCATAACACGTTAGCCTTAGTTGTCCTGATAGAACATAACTGCATAAACAGCTGAACTTCCCTTAAGAAAGACATGTACAACATATCGAAACGTTGGGCAGCTGGCTCTGAGCTATATATATATATATATATATATATATATATATATATATATATATATATATATATATATATATATATATCGCAACGTTTAACGCACGTTTAACGTTTATTAAGACACTTATCTGATACGTATAACAAGGGATTAGTGTCGAACATGTATTTGTACAATAGTGCATTTTTGTGGTTTCATTTTGTAACGATAGTTTAAACCAATACTGATTTACAATATTTTTTGTATCATCCAATACAGCTTAATAAAAGCACAAAAACAAGTTACAAATGTTACATTCTTAAATGTTTCCTCAAGGGGAAGGACTGACTTCATCCAAGGCTTTTTCTGGTCTCCCAAAACAATAACTTGCTTCTGCTCCCATATGGTTAAATTTCTTTAATAAACAAATGATTTAAAAAGCCAGAACAAAACCAAACAACTTACCTCAGTGACTGGGAAAAACTTTGTTGAGCAAATGAGAGGACAATCAAAACCAAACAAGTAAAAACGGAGTGCAATAAAGCCTCTGCAGGCATGGTTAGATCCCAGGGAAACCTGAAGTTAATGTCTTCAGGAGTTTAAACTGTTCTAAACAAAAGGAGAGCAGGGTAAAAAGGCTCAAAGCTGGCCAAAACCGGCTCAACTCTTCAGAGGCCAATAGCTCTCCCCATGCAAGTGCCTTTGATTAGTTCTGACTGTTAGTACTGGAGCAGTCTGGGAGGAACACAGTGCCAAAACCAAAAAGTTTAGAGACCAGTCAGAGAGGTAATTAGAAACAGTTGTGTACCCAGATGGTTGATCGATGTGATGGTGTCTTGTCCATCTGGATGTATATTGATATTTTCTATTAGATTATTATGGATGTATTTCAAAAGTGCATTTTTCTGTGTTCCAGAGTGAAGCTGAGACAGTCTAAAAAGATTCTTACATATATATTTATGTATTTAATTATCTGTTTGAGTAATGACAAAGTTTTTTTTTTTTGTTTTCTTTTTTATTGTTGCCAACAAAACCAATTACTTTGTTCTTGATATGTTTAACTTCTGTGCTGTTTATAATAAGCAGGTAGGGCACACTTTCAGTTGTATCATATGTAATGCTCTGAACCTTTGAAAAAAATAAACAAATAGTGCACAATGGCCAACATTCCTAGATCATTGCTTCTATGAAACAAGTTTGCCTGGTTAAAATAAGGAATTTGAATATATATATATATATATATATATATATATATATATATATATATATATATATATATATATATATATATAAATATATAATTATGAAAAGTGGTTTCCTAAAGATATATTTAAATTGCTTGAAAATTGAGTTAACAATCCTTTAAACACCAATGAAGACTTCCATGTAATACTAAAATATTAACCAAACTTACCATGAGGCACAAATCGGTCAGTTAACCCTACATTAGTTATTCCAAAAAGTCCCTACCAAGCTCCATCAAAACTGGACAAGCTTTTCCTAAGACAAGACCAATATCACATGACTGATACTAGACTGTACAAATCACAGTCCCCCATGTATGTCAGGGAACCTCTCAGCTTAGAATCACATTAAAATAAAAGGCAGGGGAAAAAAGTAACTGGCCACACAACGGGGATGATTAATTCAAGACTGCAAAGCTAACTTACTATTTTTTTTTTCAATAATAATAATAATAATAATAATAATAATAATAATAATAATAATAATAATAATAATAATAATAATAATACAGCTGTTGTGTGTAAATATTACTAAACAAAGACAACAGTACCCCTTTGTTCTCAGAAATAATTGTATTTGTTTTTATGTCGAAAACCTACCAAGCTCCATCAAAACTGGACAAGCATTTCCTAAGACAAGACCAATATCACATGACTGATACTAGACTGTACAAATCACAGTCCCCCATGTATGTCAGGGAACCTCTCAGCTTAGAATCACATTAAAATAAAAGGCAGGGGAAAAAAGTAACTGGCCACACAACGGGGATGATTAATTCAAGACTGCAAAGCTAACTTACTATTTTTTTTCAATAATAATAATAATAATAATAATAATAATAATAATAATAATAATAATACAGCTGTTGTGTGTAAATATTACTAAACAAAGACAGCAGTACCCCTTTGTTCTCAGAAATAATTGTATTTGTTTTTATGTCGAAAACCTAACCCTGCAGTGTAACAAGACTCGCCACTAGCGATGCCTGAATGTTCACTGCTGCAATGGTATTGGTAGGAGCTCCCGGTTTGCTTGGACTGAGTATCTGTAATAGCAGCTGTTCAGCTGATTTCAGAAAAAAAAAAAAAAAAAAATCAACCTGCGACCAACCCTGTCAGAGTAAAAGGACCGGAAAACAGCAGCTGAATAAATAGAATGCACGAAGCGGAATTGAAGATTAAAAAGGGGCAGATTAAAACCGCACGTAAGTAATGTTGCATGTATTTTCCCCACACAGTTGAATTTAAAACGTGGTGCTATCTTTTAAGTTGTATAATGGTAGTCGCTGTATGATTCCACTCTGATTGTTGGCTGTTACAGAAGGAAGACAAGGGCTATCTGGTGCCAAGGCCGAGAATTAAATACCAAATATTAGGTTGTGAATGCAATGATTAACGACGAAAACATTGTGCTGTTATTGTATTGGGGTAGGTTACGTTTTCTGAAAAATAATAATACAAAAATCGTTGATTTGTGTAAACAAAACACAGACATCCTCACTTGTTTCCATAGTAACGAACTGCCGGTGTCGTCGTTGCTCTGATTTTGAAGGAGCCCCCTGTTTATACTCGTCATGGAAATGCCCTTGATAGCTTTAGTAACCTATGTCCCCCACATTTGCAGGTGTCTTGGGTACCATTTGCTGTTGTAGACACCTGCAGTATTATTTTACAGGGCCCAGTTTGCCCAGTGTTTTATTTGACAGTAATGCAGTAAGTGATTGTTTTTTTGTATGTATTGTTGTTGTTGTTGTGTTTTTTTTTTTTTTTTTTTTAATAATTAGTAATATGAATCTTATCTGTGGGGATATGATATGAACCTTAGGTTTGGCTAATTATCATACCTGTGAACATTTGGAAACTTCAAGGGGGGATCATACACATGGGAGGAGTCATACGCAAAAAACTCATATAATCATCGGTCGCGGGACATTTGCTAGGAAATCGGGACTCTCCCGACCATATAGGGACTGTTGGCATGTATGCTTTACTGTCAAAAATAATCTGCAATCTCTCGTTATTCTCCTGTTATCCTCAGGTGTTATTTTTTAAATCATTAATCTTAGAATGACACAAAATTCAAATTGCATTGCGGCCAGTCAGTTATTTTGAGCTGCGCCCTGTGTAAGCTTAAGAGCAATGCAAATTACTCAACACCACTCAAAAATAATGATCCGCAATTGTGAAATTGATGATCTCAGTGAGCGCATCGGTCTATTTAGCGGCCGCACTTGCAGTCCAAAGATGAGCTGAGAGAGCAGTAGGTGTGCAACAACATTTGTGGAGCATGAAAATACAAGCAAAAAAAAAAAAAAAAAAAAGGCAGTTGATATGAAAATAACATTTTTCAGAAAAGGAGCTGATGGCTGAGGTCACTCAGCATTAAATGAGTCGTTTGGAAAAGCCTCAGCAAACATCAGTTATGGAAATGGATACTGGATGTATGTATTGGCCTGCCCTTTTCAGGGTGACATCCAGAAATTTTCCTAGCACTCTGGAAAAGGTGGATTGGGCTATCCCTCCAGACATTCCAATTGTGCTAGCTCATCCCTCAGTTCAGCTGTTAGGTCTAGGATGACCTGCAGAGTGAGACAATAATGCTTTAGCACTGCATCCTCCGGCATCCCAAACAAAGTGACCCTTGGATTATATTGTTTGCGCCCACTTAGTATCCAGATCCCTCCCAATTCCATGTTCTTGTCTTCATTTCTGTGCATTTCAATTTAATTTTAATGGATTAATGATGGCAAAGTGCTCATTTGGTAGCAGGTGCAGAATGCCAGGCGAATACCATTCTTTACATACATCACATTTTATACCAATTTTCACCACTTAATACATGAATCTCTAATGTGCACAACTTTGTAACAATCCATTAATGATCCCAGGATGATCGTCTTTCAGTCACTGCACTGTTTAGACAGCTTTTGTTTTTGTGATACTGTCATTACCTTTGAGACTGTTCCTCATGGAAGATCAGTATTTTTTACAGTATTGAATTAGGAAGCACCTGTCAACTGAGTGCCTACAATACTCACAGTCCTAAAACAGCCCATCAAAACTGATTTGCAACCGGGAGATGCAGGCTTTATAAATTACAGAATATATGACAGGGATTCCATTTGCATTGCAAAAATAAATAAATAAAAAATAAATAAACCACTAGTTACATGACGGACAGCACATATACACAAGTGTACAGATTTGCCATTTGGTAAGTATTTGTTGTGGTAAAAAAAAAAAAAAAAAAAAAAAATTTACTTTGCCCCTTTTCATAATGCACCCCCTTACAGTCGAAGAGGGGCTGATGTTAGTACCAGGTCTCTCTCAGGTCTCAAGTCTCTCTGTGTACATTATTGAAGAGAATGCTAATTCAGGAGTCTGCACAAAAAACCCAGTGTGTCCCGTTATTGAATGATACTGTGCAAAGGCAATAATATTTATTTTGGTTTGCATCAGTTTTCCAACAGCAGTCTGTCTAACTCTAGGGACATGTTGTAAGCATGATTTGTGTCATTAGAGATTCATGTATTAAGTGTTTTGTTTGTTCTCAAGTTTTACTAAGTGGTAAAATGATTGTTTCAAAATGCAGCTGTTTACTACTGAAACTATTTACCAATTAATACAGTACTTGATAGCAGTGGGTGCAGAGGAAACGTTTCATACGAAAGGCTTTTGAAATTGGATAAAGGCAACTGAATACTGTAGTTATTACTAAAAAACAGTTCACATGTTTCCATAGTGAATTCAACCTCCCCAGCCCCGACCACAAATACCACCTATGGGTTACCGACTTCAGATGTTTCTATATATTATAATTAAACAAACCTGCTACATCCCCTCAGTTGTCGCTACAGTGTCTTAGTCACATAGCTTAACCTGTAACTATATGCTTTCCTCTTCATTTAAGCCATGTTTGCACACTGGCTTGCTCATCTCTGCCACCCTTTGTGTTTGTGCCTGCTATTGCCACAAGACCTATACCACCTCAGGCACATGTATATGACCAGACCCCTGGCAGACGTACAGTAGCTTTAGCTGTGACGTTTTGCTGTGATAGATTTTTCAACTGCTAATTATTTTGGCCAAATAGGTTATTGTAATTATTCAGTATTCAGAATATTACATATTTAGAGTACTAGAATATTCCGAAACCTCTGTATATATGCAGGCGGAATTCTCTTATTCCTTTCATATTCTGTGTTTACATGGTAAACGGAATATTCCTTTTATGCCATCAACGCATGCGTACCTTGTGTTTTGTATACACTTATCGTCAATTTTATAAAACAAGTAAAAAGTTGTGTGAACATACAGACCTACAGCAAAAGTAAAGATGTGGGAAAGGCTTGCAAAGAGGAAAATGTACAATATGTGCTTGTTTCTTCTTTTAGTTTTAAAATGTTAAGGTTTTTTTTCCATAGTCTGTCCTTACATTGCATGACGAGCACATGTTAAAGGCATGCTGCTGCGCTGAAGGGGTGCACTATCTCACAGGATGCACTTTCACATGCTGCAGCGGTTGAAGTAAAGAAAAATTGATAGATTCGCCCCGCTTTTTTTTTTTTTTTTTTTTGCTTTTTGCTTTATAGTACTGTGCTTTTAAAACTTTACGATGACAAACTTGATCCACAGTTCTCACAAATCCCCCTTCGTGATGTTTTCCACCATCCTTTTAAACACCTGTGCACATCTCTTTTTAAGAACATAAGAAAGTTTACAAACGAGTAGAGGCCATTCGGCCCATTTTGCTCCTTTGGTTGTTAATAGGTTATTGATCCCAGAATCTCATCAAGCAGGTTCTTGAAGGCTTCCAGGGTTTCAGCTTCAACAACATTACTGGGGAGTTGGTTCCAGACTCGCACAATTCTCTGCGTAATAAAGTACCTCCTATTTTCTGTTCTGAATGCCCCTTTATCTAATCTCCATTTGTGACCCCTGGTCCTTGTTTGGTTTTTCAGGTGGAAAAAGTCCCTTGGGTCAACATTGTCTATGCCTTTTCTTTGTTCAAGACTGAATAGATTAAATTATTTCGGCTTGTGGGGCATGTTTTCCATATCCTCCTTTGTAAAAACTTTGTGAAAAGTAATAATTTAATACATTTTCTATTTTTTTCTCTTCATCCATGATTTTGCCATTTGTATCTCTGAGACATTTTACTTCCTCCTTGAATGTTCTTTTTCTGTTGTACTATTGGAAAAACTTTTTGGAATTGATTTGTCTCTTGGCCTTTCTAACTTCCTTTTTGACTTGTGTTTGCAGTTCCAAGTACTCTTTTTGTGTACTTTGTTCTTGGTCCTTTTTGAAGATTCTGTAGTGCCTTTTTTCTCTGGATATATTTTTTAATTGATCTATTAAATCATTTTGGCCATTTTTGTTTTAGATTTTGATTTGTCTACTTTTGGGATGTAATTGTTTTGCGCCTCTAGTACTTTCACATTTTTGAAAAATAGCCATGCATTTTCTGTGGATGTGTTCTCTATTTTGCTCCAGTCTACTTCTGTTAGTCTATGCTTCATTCCCTCATAGTTGGCGTTTTTAAAAAATTAAACCTTAGCTTTAGTCGATTACTTTTGTGGTTTTAAAAAGCACTTCAAATGACCATGTTGTGATCTGAGAATGCCAATGTTTCTCTGAACTCTGTTTTAGTTATTCTGTCTTCGTTATTTGAAAAGACTAAATCAAGGTATGCCTTCCCTCTAGTCGGCGCTTTGACAAATTGTGTTAGGAATCGGTCATTTATCAATTATGCCATTTCAATTTTTCAATTATGCCATTTTCTCATTTTATATGGGGGAAGTTGAAATCCCCCATTAGTATGGCTTCTCCATTGTTACACACATTTCTAATGTCATTGTTTAACAGATTATTTTGCTCGGCATCTGAATTTGGCGGGCTATAGCATGCCCCTATTATAATGCCCCTTGAATCTGTGTCCATTATTCTGACCGATATTGATTCTGCGTTGTTTTTTTCTTCCAGATTTAATACCTGGGCTTGAAGACACTTTTTTTTTTTAATGTATAGTGCTACCCCTCCGCCTCTTTTGTCCTGCCAGTCTTTCCCATAGAGTGTATACCCACTAATATATTCATTTCCATAACTCTCGGATAACCAAGTCTCCGTAACAGCTGTCACATCGTAGTTTCTTGTTAGTGCAGTAGCTTAAAGTTGTAACATTTTGTTTTTGAGACTTCTAGCATTTAAAATTAATTTCATGACTGTCTTACCTGAGTTGTTGCCCTTATTTTGATGTAGTCTCCCTTCTGTTTTTTTGTTGATTTCTCCCCCCTTCCTTTCTAGTTTAAATGTTTCTGAACCATCAAGCTGTTTTACGATTTTAAAATCCTTAATACAAGTGATGTCTCCTCATCAGACCAAAAGTAGCTGCGTTTTCTCGCACGTGCCATCATGTTTACTGCTGTGAGTATTTCTTATTGTGCGTGTCTGTTGTGGGTTACGCTTCATAGTCGGAATATGCTTTTTACATGGCTTTATATTCCATTAGTATTCCGCATACTAGTGGAATATGCCACCTCAAATATTCTGAACATACAGAGGTGGAATATTCCTCTTTATATTCCGAATATGCTGTTTACATGGTGGAATGTATTTCAGATTATTCAGTATTCCGAATAATAGTGGAATATTACTGGCCATGTAAACGCACTGATTGAGATACAGTATAATGCATGTATTGGAATTGTGACTTTCATCCCGTAAAGACCCCTTAACTGGTGCAAAAGGTGTTAAAATATCTGCAAAGCCAGGCTGCTTGCTTATTCAGTGAGTGCGTGGAAACGTGGCTCAAGTTACTCTTGTCCTGGTTCTCAGTCTCATATACTTTCATTTGTTCTGCCGACCTGTTTCTCGGTAGTTAAGCCTTTACCCTATACATTCTGATCTCTCCTACTTCTTGGCTTGTCACCCAGTTACCTATGCTGTCACAAGTAATTTGGCCTGTCACTTTGTTATTTTCACTTTGTCTTCCAGGATTTAACCCTGTCACCTGTCCTCTCTTTCCTCTCACTTACTCATCTAATCACCATTCGAGTGCTCTACAAACAAGACACCTGTCTACTACAATGTTATACATTTTTAAATTATTGTTATTATTTATTATATGACTTTGTCTCTTTTTCCACTTTTATCCTATTTAGATGCATTATTTATTATTGATAAGTATTATTGATAAATGGATTTGCCAGGGACAGGTTGATGTGACATTAACAGTTTCAGTTGTGCCTGACTGTCGGTAGCTGCTGTGGTTATCAGGAAGGGTGGAATCTGAATATTGGGTGCTAGCGTTGTTACACTCATATGTTAAAAGATATATTGCTTTGATTTATTGCAGATTTAAATGTTGCTTTACTATAGCTCTATATTGGTGGTTCTTACTTTTTTCAGTGATATGTATGGATCTGTTTAGGTTTTTTGTGATGTTTTCTTAGGTATTGTGTATTATTGATTTCCTATATTACTGGTATAGCCTGCATCTTACATTTATTAATATTTGCCAACATAGGGCCTTGTTCTTCATTTTGTCCAATTTTGACATTTATTGATACTTTGATATATATATATATATATATATATATATATATATATATATATATATATATATATATATATATAATGTTGAATTTTAAAGTTACAATTTAAGCTTCTTTATTTTAAATGCATGCTTTAAAACAACGATTGAACAACCACATACTGTAGAGACAGAAACACAATATTCCAGTACTTTTTGGAGTGTATTGTTATTTGTTCAGACAAAGAATTCTATCAACCGGAACCTGATCTACAGTAGGCCTGCCTGTCCTTTTCATATGAATTTCCATAAACTTCAAAATATCCCAAATGGATTATCAGAAATTAGTCTATAATGTGAGCTTATAGAGAAATATGTACTGATGGATTTTTGGACGATTCACTGTGAAAGACTACAGAAACACATGCAAAATCATGAAGTGCACATACCACAGATAATTCCTAGCAATATGATTTTTGTTAGATAGTCATGTGATGTGATATTATGGGAGCCTGTGAGTGAGTGATCTGTATGATGGCTATCTAAACAATCAATGGAAGACATTCAGTAAAATCTGATAGTTCATGGTTGGGTAAAAAGGCTTTGTTACCCAGACTGGAAGGAAGCAACAGTTTTATTTGAAAAGTGCATGCTCTTAAGATTTTGTATGCCCATGACATTTATGAACCAGGCTGAAGCTATATTAAAGGAAGACCATCTGCAGTGTGGTTTTCAGTGTAGGTGTACGTTGCTACTGCTGCCTATGGGCAATCTGACTTTGGGCAGTAAGATGCTGTTCACAAACGTCTTCTATAGTGTGATATTTTTCTAATGGCAGGAATCAGGAGGTGTTGAAAATCCCCCCCTGCTGGTAGTCTCTCTCAGATTTCCACATCTTTATTACCTGGGGATGGGTCCACCAATGAGGAGTCTGACAGTGAGTTAAGTTATCCCATGGGTGGTCTGTTTACTGCACCTTTCTGAATGTTGCATATGCTACTATATGTCAGATGTTGTTAACGTGTCTATTTGCACTTGTATGTCGGTTTAACACATATACCACATTTCCTTGTCGTGAGGTATTTGCAGGATATGCCTAATCGCATGTTATGTGCCATTCTGGAACAGTATCAGCCTTATCTTTGGTATGTGCACTTTGTTATTGTGGCTGTGTGGTTACCCTGCATCATGATGCCGATTGTCTAAATGGCCATTGCACAGACCACCACACCCATTATGTTGCATCTGATGTCCTCTCATTTTCAATTTTCAACTTCCAGGTAAGTTATCAAACAATTTAATAACAGCAACCAAAAAAAGAGTTGCAATATAGAATGATATTCATTTGGTTTTGTAGTGTTTCATAATGATGTTAGCTCAAATGGTGATTGGAAAGAACATACTCTTCCATATTGCATCATTGTGTGCAGCATACCGGTGTTTTCCTGCATGGCAGATTTGGTGACATTCTGGAATGGGACTTTGATACTCCTTTGGCCCTTTCTTACCAGTCCTCACGTTATGTGCTGAAACTGCTGGATTCCTTTCAGAACTTTATTTTCATTGTGCTGAATCCCCCAATTTGTTTTATTTGTTGTGTAAGTTTCTTTATAAATTGTTTTCACTCTACCTTAATTGAATACCCCAGTTTAAGGGGCACACAACATAAATGGAAATGTAAAAGGTAGTATGATGCAGCTGTAATTAAAGAAAGTGTTATTGTTGCATACTTTTTGATCTTGAACATTGTTTACAGTGTTTACAAGAATTGTCATATTGTACTTTACCTTGTATCCCAAATTGTCTGTATTTCAGTAATATATTTTTAAACAAGCACATCGTGGGTCAGAAATCAGCTGGGTAATACATTTCTCAACTTGCAAAATGACAGTAGAATGTGGATAGATCTTACAAGCTTCCTGTTTTCTGTTCCCAATAACATTTCCATCAGAGCATCAGCATTGTTTCAGGAGGGAGCATAATCTGGTTACACTATGATGCACTGTGGCAGGGCTGAGGTTTGCCCTTGTAAAACATAGTTTTGTTTCCTTGTTTTTTTTCTTTTCTTTTTTTGGAATGTCCAATTATTATAATTCAACCTGGCTCACAGCTACAACCCCCGAACTAACTCGGAAGAGACAAAGACGGGCACTCGCGTCCTCTGAAACGGTCGTCAGTGGCATAGCTTGGATTAGAACCGGTGATCTCAAAGCTACAGGGCGCATTAAACTTCCGTCCCTGCCTAATTGAAAGGAATGTGCAGCATATGTCCAGGTGTCAATTGCATAATTGATGATCCATTAACCGTGGTCGTCTGCCTTTAGAAAGGGTCTGGAAAGCCAAGCCCTTTGTTCTTGGTTCTCCATTTTGTTGTTGGTTTGTTAGTAAGGTGGAAGTGAATGGACTGGGAATCCTCACGACTGTGCGTATGAACCACCGTGATCACCATGTGTGTTAACCAAGATCCGAGTGCACAGCATAGGGATTAGTTTACGGGATTTTAATCCCACCCCAGTTTGGTAGGGAGAAGGTTTCTGAAGCGGGACCTCCCTTAGCGGGAGCAGCGCTAAGCCACTGGATGACAAACTTGTTTTAGCGGGTTTGCCCACTGTTTTGTTTTGTGCTTTTGTATTATGCACACCTGTGTATATGTCCTTCTGCACTAGGGATACCATTGCTCGTACCACACCACCCCCCCACATTCCCGTGGCAGCCACCAAGCATTGCAACTGCCATTTGTTAATACAATCTAGACACCTGTGTGCCGTTTTAACTGCAAACCCTCTGTTGTCTCTCTAAATATCTCTGCGCATACCCACACCATTACAGGATCCCCTGTTACATGTACCAATGACAAATAACCTTTCTCCTGACGAATGTTCTTGAGCAAAAGTTGACAAATGTAATCCCCGGCTGATAAATGACCTTTGATATGAGAACCAAAACAACCCGTATTGAGTTGAAAAATACATTACCGCAATATGGACAGCACAGGATGCAGCAAGTTAATGGAGGGGGTACTGTAACCCTTTTAAAGCATTACATTTTAACAGTTTGTAATGTTTAGACTTTGATGTAATCCACCTTGTTTGAGAAGACAGCAGTTGCCTCCCAGAACTCCATAGATAGACCTGCTTATTATACTATATTGTAATGTTACAGTAAAATACAAACATGCAACTTGCTTGTTTACATGTTGTCCAATTGGAAACTGGCTCAACCTTTATTTCCTCCTGCAGTTTGAGTTAGAGAATGAGTAAGCTTTACATTGGTAACATACATGAAATTAAACCGAAGAACGAAGATCTTGTTTACCAAGGTTGTAAATAGTTTAGAAGTCATTTCTACACATTTTTTTAAATTTATGTAAACATTGTCAATCACGTTTAATGTCATATCACCCTGTGGTATTCTTGTATCCAAATATAATCATGCTTTTACAAAAGTAAGAATTAAAATAAGGTGACTTGTAATTTTTTTTTTTATCCCTCCCAGATATACTCCTTGTATAGCACTACTAGTCCCAGCATGCTGAAACGAAAGCAAAGTTCACGGGTAGAAACCCAGCCTGTGACAGATTTTGGTCCAGACGAAACTCTAGCTGACAACGCAGATATTCTTTGGATAAATAAACCAGTGAGTATCACCTTCATATGAAACTCAGCGCTTTTGAACAGTTGGTACATATGTTTTTGTATGTGTGTATGTAAAAATGTTGCCAGTTTGCAATTTATAAAGCAATAATATGATCTTTTTTCTGATTTTAGTGGGTGCACTCTTTGCTCCGTGCGTGTGCAATAATCAGCGTCATCTCTGTGTGCATGAATACCCCAAAGACATTTGAGCATTACCCACCCCTTCAATATGTGACCTTCGCCCTGGACACTCTGCTGATGTTCCTCTTTTCTGCTGAGATGATAGCAAAAATGCACATCCGTGGCATTATTAAGGTAAATATCTCAAGGAGAAAATTCATAATATATGGGAAACAGATGTCATGTATAAACCATAAAGGGAAATATGTATGTATGGTACTTTTTTCAGTACCAAAGTAAAATAAAAAAAGAGTTACTTTAATCTTTACCAGAGTGAATAATTTAATAGTGTAAAAAGTCAGCTGAGAAAAATATGTGGTTTTGTGCTTTTTAAAGTGTGTGGAGCTAACTAAATAATTACAGGAAATCATACCTAACATACAATTATGTAAATGTCGGACTGATATTATAAAAACACATAGTATAAAAATGATTGAATTTTATAGCAAGAGGTTACAGGGAGGAACGTAGAGTGAATGTAACTAATGAAGGGGATCTTACTGTATTTTAAAATGGTCAAATTTGGAGGAACTCTAGCTCTGACTAATGGGCCATACCACTCCTTGTGGTATGAACCAGTTTGAACCTGTTCAGCTATAACAAGGAACAAAATCTAGCCAAGAGGCATACAGTGGAGATAAACATAAATTAATGTGACATTAGCTATGATTCAGCTTTTGGGATCAAAGGTGGTTAATTAGACTTCTATTTAGTTTGTTTTACAAGCCTCCATAATTAGAATTCCTTTCTTGTGTGTTTCTATTTGATTTTCAGTTCTAGTCAAAAATTTACTACCCCAATGGAAATGTATAATTTTTATATATTTCTTGAAAACATATAATTAAAGGAAAAATCTGTTGCAGCAAAAGTTTTGCTTTTGTGGATGAGGAAAAAAGTTAGAAGAAATAGATGTCTACAATTATTTATTCAGCATTTTCTTTATTTTTTTTTGCAAAACTCCAAAAATGTTCATTCAAAAGTATTCCTGTCCTGACAAAGAAAATTAAATTAATAGCTAGTTGAAGCACCTTTAGCAATAATAACCTCTTTTAAATCATTAGGATATTTGTCAATGAGCTTTTGGCATGATTCATTAGTGATTTTCGACCATTCTTCAATGCAAAATTGTTCCCGTTCATTGAAATTCCAAGGACTTCTCTTGTGCACACCGGTCAACTCATACCAAAGATTCTAAATCAGATTTAGATCGGGACTTTGACTAGGCTATTCCAGAACCTTGATTTTATTCTTGTTTAACCATTCTGAAGTATATTTTGATGTGTGCTTTGGATCGTTCTTGTAATGGAATGTTCAGTTGCGCTTTAAACCATCTTTTGGTATGCTATGGAGTCCATTCTACCATGTATTGGAACTAAATTTCCCATGCTATTAGGAGAAAAACAGCCCCATAGAATGATATTACCACCTCCATTCTTGGCAGTAGGTATGGTATTCTTTTCTTTGTACGCCTCACCAGACTTTCTCCAAACATAACGACTATCAGCGTGACCAGATAGCTTGACTTTTGTTTGATCACGCAACAAAACCTTTGACCAGAACTCATATCCATCATTCAAATGCTGTTTTACAAACTTTAAGCAATTTGTTCATGTGGGATTTTCCTAATAGTGGCTTTTTCCTTGGCCTGCAACCATTGATACCTTTGAGTATTGTGTGACCTCTGGTTCAAATGGAAACCCCAGTCCCATTGCAGTCAATTCACTTTGAACATATTTGTCAGTCAATCTCGGATTGTTATTGACCTTCCTCATAGTTCTTGTACTTGTTCTTGTTAAATGTCTTCTTTCTTCCAGACCGAGAGAGTGTTGTACTTCTTGATAATATAAACAATAGTTGGGATACTCAAATGCTTGGAAATCTTCTTCTATCCTTTTCCAGATTTTCTTCAGATAGCTCTTTACTTTTTCCCATATTGACTTATTGGTAATGACAACAATCATCCGAGGCCTAACCCTTTTATACTCTTAAGAATGTTCATTTACAGTCCAGGATTTTCTAGACTTTTCAAGAATTAGGTTCTGTATTATCATATTGAAATTTCTAGCACCATGTAGACAATACTATCATAGCATCAAAGGGTATGAATAGTTCTGAATTAGCATTTTTGGGGTTTTGCTTAAAAAAAAAAAAAGCTGAAATAAGTTGTAGACATCTGTTTCTTGTAACTTTTTTTTTTTTCCTCATCCACAAAAGCAAAACTTTTGCTACAAAAGAGTGTTTGGGTATACCCATTGGGTATGTTATCCTTTGACTACAACTGTATTTTTTTTTTTTAATTAATCTAAATTAATTAAAACAATGATACAATGATTTAAACACAGTAGTTTTGCAGTGGCACATTTTGGTTGTAATCCCTTTTTAGTACAACATTAACAGAGGAACATATTGGACAGTACTAGATTTAAGCAGTTATGAAGTTGCAAATACTGTAGGTACAGCATATTGTAGTACTACAACATTTACATAGTGGCTACAGTACGCATCTGGAATATTACTAGCTGCCCTCAGGATATGATGTATTTTCATATCCCAGTTTTACACTACACATCGTGTTTAATGGTGTTGTACACATTATCTGGGCTACAGTATTATGTGTGTTTTCATTTTTTGCAAAAATGGCAAAACATCATTATTAAATTTACGGTCATAACATTAAGCAAAACTGTTAGTATTAACAATATCTCACAGCTAGCTAAACATAATGTATGGACCAATAAATTG
The DNA here is from genome assembly GCF_017654505.1 of Polyodon spathula. NCBI lineage: Eukaryota > Metazoa > Chordata > Actinopteri > Acipenseriformes > Polyodontidae > Polyodon > Polyodon spathula. The sequence goes on along the minus strand of NC_054548.1, from coordinate 18,810,134 downwards.
TTTACTTAACTATACAGTTATTTATTCACTTATTTTGGCATGCAGGAAGCCCCATTGAGAGACAGTAGCTAGTTTTTAATGCTGTGCCAAAGCACATGGGGTTAAATCAGTCAAATGTGTGCAATGAAGCATACAACAATGTATTATAGCAAATGTGTATATTAATTCATAATATACATTACAGACTGGCTATGGTGAGTTTCTTTACAGTTTATGGTTCTATTTTACCTTTGTGTGCACCTAAATTAAAAGCATTTTAAATGTGCACATATTTCAGTTTGACAACTCACATTATTATTAGATGCAGCCTTTGCAATAAGGTTGAAAATGCGCAACACTTTTATTTAAGCACATATTAAAAACGTGGACACTTATGTACATCGCCTCTGTCTTTCACACTGTGACATGCTAACCTTGGATTTTCATAAATCTTCCCTGAACTTTACATTGTCTCAGAGCGTTTTATAGACCTTTCAGATTTAATTTGGATATGATGCGATAACCTGTTGATTACATAGACATTTTTAATTCATTCAAGCAGATTCTGAATTTATGATGAGTCACATAGATTATAATGGACATTTTAAATCTGTTCAGACTGGCAGTGTATATGATGCTTCATAATACTTTGTGCCCATGCCTTCCATGTTCCCCCTGCCTCCAGTTACCCTCTGCCTTGAAAGTGAGGGTGAAAGACTGTAAAAAGTTTAGTATTTGGCGTTCTATTTAGCTTAGAGGATAAACATTTAAGGTATTAATAGCATAGTGAAATAGTTAAATATGTCTGGCACCTTCAATGGAATCCTCCTAAAGTTTATCTTAAATATTTTACAAATCTGTAAAAACAACAAAAAATATTCCTCTAGTTCCAAATGCAAATATACACTTTTACTTAAAAAAAAAAAAAAAAAAAAAAAAAAAGTGCATCAAACACATGTTTGAGTTTGACAGCAGGAAATGGGCAACTGCTTCACGAGTGGCTCCTAATAACCAGTAAAAGAGAAATCTGAACAGCTAAATTGGCAAATTTAAAGATAGTGAAAACGTACACAGACACAGCACCGTAAATCATTGTCACACAGTCAGGCCGAGTAGCATTATTAAGATGAATCTTTTTCTACAGACAAATAAGTCATGTTGTCTGAAACAAAGTGGAAGTTATATCCAATGCCGTGTGTGTGTGTTAGACGTGTTCACTGCTGTTTAAACAGAGATTCTAAAAAATAAACTACATGATGAATAGTAATATTATACACAATACTTCAGTTTTAACATTAAAACCAGAGGTTGATATAGGATTGTGAGAGTAAAAGATGGGCTAGCAGTTCCCCTCTAGTCCATGTAAAAAACTCTTATTTCAGTGTTGCCACAGGAATTAATATATTGGGCTTGGTTTTGGAAGTAGTACACACCTAACTGTCATGTCCTGCAGGAGGTTCTATGGCTGCTGCCTTGTCAAACCGTTTGTCTTGTATTATGCTGTTTTTGAAGTTATGGAGGAATTACATCTGACATCAAAAGATCCGGACATCTTGAGAAGAACCCGATAACAATAATACAAATACAAGCCATAAACTGTACTGCTTATATAAAGGAATTCAGTGGATTGTCAACATAAGGTACAGTTCTAAATGCACATATTGTCAAGTTGGAAAGCAAAAAAAAAAAACTTTTGTTGATCCATAAAACTAATGACTGTATTAACAGGGATAAACAAGGTGGACTTTTGCTAATCTAAGAACTGCATGGGAAAAAAATTATTTTGGGTTTTAATCCCTTGTATGGTCTCGTACATGTTACTTTAAAATAGCCTAGTGTATGGTGTCTAGTTTAGGACATCCTCAGTCGTCACCCCTCCTCGAGTCAATCCTCACCACTCCTCGAGTCAATCGTCAGACATCAGACCTCAAGTCAATCCCCAACCCTCCTCGAATCAGGCATCAGTGGGGGGGGGAGAGTGAGGGGTAGGGCAGTCGTCTGAATCACCCAATCAAACGAGCAAAACACCTTTCGGTGCTTCCATTTGTTGACACATTTGTTAGTGTAGCTGCTGATTGGTGCATGCGTTTTTACCTTTATTTAGCATTTAATATGTGTACTGTAAGCTTTTTAAAAATACTTTAAAAGTTATTATGTGCAATTTCATTATTTGAATTCATTTGGATTTAAATTGTAAGGTAAATCTCGGCATACAGTGTCAGACATAACTTTTTTTTTTTTTTAACAGTTTCAATGTATTTTTTAAATTAAATTAATTACAACAATAATTAACTTTTTAAAGGTGAAAGTTCTAAATAAGGGGTCCTGTTTTGACAAAACTGCTTTAATAATAATAATAATAATAATAATAATAATAATAATAAGGGACACTTCATCCTATCAAAGTAAGGAGAAATTGTTTTGGGGACTTTGATTTTATGTGCTGGGGCAAAAGCCTGGGAACTGTTCAATAATACAATAGATGTATAATTTAGATTGTCTTCTGTTTTTTTTTTTTTTTTTTTTCATAAAAAAGAAAGCCCCTACACAAACACACACACTTTATTAAATCAAAAAATAATTAATGACAGGGTTATCAATCAAGTTGTTTTATTTTTATATAATGCTTTTCATGTAAACAAAGCGCTTCACATAACAAAATTAAATTTAATAAAAAAATACATTGAAAGCTGTTAAAAAAAAAAAAAAGTCGTCTGATGCTGTATGCTGAGAAGATTTGCCTTACAATTTAAGTCCAAATGAATTCAAATAATGAAATTGCACATAGTAAATGTTAAAGTATTTTTTAAAACGCTTACTGTATACATATTAAATGCTAAATGAAGGCAAAAATGCATGCACCAATCAGCAGCCGGCATGTGACTGTAGATGAGAAAACGAGAACTCTTGGTTTGACCCAATATTTATACTGACTTTGTCCAACCCCCCACCCCACCCCCCCCCCCAAAAAAAAAAAAAATCCTGAAGGACTGATGCCTGATGCCTGACGACTGAACCGAGGAGGGTTGACGATTAACTCAAGGAGGGTTGAGGATTTACTCAATCAAGGAGGGGTGAAGTGAAGTCTGATGTCTGACAACTGACGCAAGGAGGGGTGAGGTCTGAGGATGTCATAAAATGGACACCGTACTAGTGGCTACCTTAACATGCAGGTTGTTAAAACAATGATTAAACCACAGACAGGTACTTGCAGAGAATTAACGCGGTCGATCTTTTTCAAAAGTAAAATTCATGTTGACGTTTTTCTTAACCGGTATCTTTCATTTGTCTATTTTTGCTTTCAACCTATTTTCATTCATTTTGCTGTTTGCTCCTGTTTGTCAGAACAAATATAATTTAAAAGTGCATATCCTAGGAATAAATACATGACTGATTGTGTGCTCCGGAGAAAAAACAGGCAGGGATCCATTGAAAAAAAGTGAGGAGCATATAAAAAAATGTTGCCTGTAGTATAAATGTATTCACCATTACTTTTAAAAAAAATTTAATTACATTGTTATCAGTTATTGTCTTTCATTTGAATGTTCCATTACACAAAAGTGAAATCCTGCTGCATATATATTGTAACACAGTTGCACTCACTCTGCCCCTTTTTAAAAACATGAGCCAACACAGGATTTGAGTTTTCAGTGCGTTGCACACTTTTCTTAAACACAACATTAAATAAAATAACCAAAACAAAAACCTAACTCCAAGTGTTAAACCTATTTTTATTATTAAAAAAATCCTTAACTGTAAAACTGGACGGCTAAGCCATTTACCAGTTTCAAAACACAGTATCATAGGTGGTGTGTGAGTCTTTCGTTTGGGGAGGCTGTTTCATACTTTGCCCCCTGAGTTTATTGAATCCAATGATGTACAGTAAGATACAGTAGAGAAACTCAAACCAAGCATAGAGAATAGGAGAATTACAACATTGTGGTTTACTAGATACTGTGGGAAACAAACAGATGGAGCCTGACTCCAGACTCCCTTTGCTTATCTGTATTTATTTACCCAACAGAATAGTCTTTACTTTTACTGTTAGTCTGATTTGGACAGTATTTTTCTACACTCTTGAGTAACATAAATGGAAATCTCAAACTATGTATTTGATAATTGTGTCTTATAAATTGATCTTACCAAGTCAGTGATAACAAATTACATTTTAAAATACAGATAAACTCCCACAGGAGATGAGAAGTGATTGTCCTAGGCAGCATGCATTGACACGAGAGAAGGGAAAGTTCCAGTGACTAAACACAGAGAACTACCAAGTGAAAACGGATGCAGATGAGAAATGGTAAAACCACACAACTTGCAGAAGATAATGTGAATAACTTGCAATGGAAAGTGATGCATGTACAAACTGAGATCTGGAAATAGAGCAGTTAGAAGTACATTATTATGGGTAAAGCGTGTGCACATGGAAGTTAGTGAATGGTTAAAAATAAATCAAATCCAGATGAACTGAAGCAGGAAAGATGAGACTGTCCGCCTCTTCATAAATGCCAGAGAGTAGTATAAAAGTCAGGTTGTTGAAACATCAAAAGGACTGACATTTATATATATAAAAAAAAAAAAAAAAAAAAAAAAGGAAACTTGCTGGTAAAGAACCCATGGCAGTTTGCATGACTGCTAGGAAGTGAAGATACGGGCTTAGATCATGTTGGAAATGGTAGAAGTTAAAACATGCCATATAATAAATTATGAGGAAGCAAAGGGAATCCAAAGTAAACATACAAATGCAATCCATTATGGTAAAACAGCATTTTTTAAGTACCTTATTTTTGGTGAAGTAAATTGATCTGCTACTACACTCAAAAAAAAATTGTGTGCAGCATGTATTACATTCCTACCTGCACCTCATAAATGTAGGTGATGAATTTCACTGAAAAAAACTCTGGGAATATTCATAACTCCTGGATTATCAACTAAAGCATATACGTGATAAATGATCAGCCAGTTTTATTTTAGTTGAATTAATTGCCCCCCAGGTTTGTCAAGCAAGTTATATATATATATATATATATATATATATATATATATATATATATATATATATATATATATGCGATAAAAAAAAATGGAATGGATTATTAATATTCTTAATTGTTGTTAATGTATGTATGTATTTTGTTATAACGGACACCCTTATCCAGGATAACTTAAAGTTCTTACAAAAATAAGGTCAGTCCAGACAAGGAGCAGTTTCTGAGAGAGAAAATTAAAAAAAAATAAAGATGATACTGTAACAGAAAACAAGAAATTCAAAAAATGGAAATGAATAGGTAGCATGTACTCATATTTCTGTGACACCTGTCAAAATTATGGGGACAGAAGTAGAGAAATCATAAACTCACAATGAAAAGAAGAATTACAGGTAAGCTATACAAACAGTTGTAGCAACACATTGGGATGTGTAACACTGTATTTTTCAGAACCCCGCTACTTACTCTAACGTCCTTATATCTGAGGAAAGAATTCGTAAATTTACATTTTTGTTAGCAACCTGGTTGCAGGAACAATGAAATCAGAAAAAAAATAAAACATGGTTGCTGAACTCTTATTTCTTGTGTCGACCATTTTCAGTTACTTTACTTCCTGCTGCTGTACCTCATAACTAAAGAATAAGTGGATTCAGATGTAATTCTTTTATTATTATGATGTTTGCAATCATGAGTGATTCCCTCCGAGTGGTTCTGGGTTCTGTTGTTCCCACATTTACTTACGGGATCAGAGTATAAGGGTCCCCATTTTTTGAATGAAGACCCTAACTGAAGAAAATAAAATTAAACTAAAATGTGTTGTTATGCACAGATTACACTCCAGCCTCCTCACTGGTCCTTTTTCTTTTAGTGCAGTGAATAATTACTTGAAGTTTGACTTTCCCAAAGATTTTTAGTGCCATTTTTTGGCAGGGGATGCTTTGCTTCTTTTCTGGTGCTGTAAGTGCTGTAAGCTTTCATAGAAGCGCCAACTTGGCAGACATGTAAACATTTGTTGTGATCCTTACAGCAGGGCTGTTTTGCTTTATTAAGCCTACCTTTCTATTGGTGCAATATTATAGGGTTATAGGACGGCAAACTTCTTTCTACTTGGGTAATATCGGCACGAGTGATGTGAATGGAGCAAGGCTTAAAGCCAAAGTCTGAGTGCCAATGTAACACATGTAAGTCATACATAGGCCTGTACATCTGCTATGTACTGCTTTATTACAAGTAAAAATCAAGCTGGATTGGGATCTAATCATTACCAACCTTTATTTAGTAAATTGTCAATTTCATTGAAAAGAAGGACAATGTTGATTTTAAGAGGATACCGCTAAGTGGCTGAGGTACACAGCTGATTGTGATGCCACCATTTTTAATGGACTTTGCAGTTGAATTCAAAAAAGTGTCTCAGGTATGAAATTATTTATTTATTTATTTTAAAACCCTCCTATTAGGTTTCGGGTCTATTTCCAATTAGCTTAAATGCTATTTTTCTTTTCGTTTTCTGTATAATATTTTATGATTTTTTTTATGAACTTATACACAGAAAACAGAATCTTTTGAGATGTTTTTTTTTTTTAGAACAGGTCATGTGTACAAATAAGATGTTTTGGGTCACTGTGACCCATGGCATTTATCTATGTAGATTTGTATGCAGGAATAAAACAAACTTCTTTAATTTATTATTTTATTATTATTATATGTGTATTATTATTTCTGGAAATAGCTGCACCTGTCTGGAGGTAGTTATAAACAAAAAAACAAACAATATAAATCTACAAGGTAGAGCCTAATTTTAGGCAGTATTGCAACAGCATCTCACTGGTAAAGACATTCCAAAATTAGGAACTCCCAGGTTGGCAGTCAAAGTAGTTTTATCACAGCTCCTGGACTAAAAGAGCATAAAAGAGTAACACCTTTGCAAATAAAAACATTTAATCAATCTAAGGCTATTTAAATTAGTTTAAGATTGCATTGGGTCAATATGACCCAAAACATAACAGATGTGTCTAAAATCTGAACATAATAGGCAGGTTAAAGCAGGTGACATCAACCATGCTGATATGGAGAATATAGCACAGTGAAAACTCAAAGTGGCACAGTTGATGTCATGGATAAGATTTCTCTGTGATGTGTCTTGGAATACAGAAGGTGAAATGTGCGCTCTGATTGGCTGAAAGATTCCTAGCAGTCTATAATAATAAGTAGATTTATAGGCTAAACAATATATATTTCTGTGGAAGCTACTTTTATTTGCCTTTTTTTTTAACTGCATAACACTAGCTCATAAAGAAATCAAATAAAGATTATATATTTTCTTTTTTCAAGTGGTATGCATGTTTGCAGTTAATTTCATGTCCTCTAAATTTCTAGTCTAAACAACATAGGCAATCAGATTTGTCAATGCCTAAATAATATGAATGTGTATTTCTTGCTACATCGGAAAAATTAAGAATAACCCATTGAACTGTTGGGTCGTTGCAGTGATAATTTGATTTGCACACATTTCCGGTGAATTTGGCATTTAGCTTTGCCTTTTCGATAAATGCCTTCATCATTCATTTTTTGCATTCCAAGTGATTTGTAAAGGAAGATTAATATCAGTTTTCCTAATTACCTTGATTTCATTTTGAGAGATTGAGATTGTGTTATTGCAGTCCTGCTGCTTACTAAATATTCCATCTTCTGTGAATTAACATTAAACAGCTAAAACTAGTAGCTTTCGAGTAGAACTGTGATAATATAAATAATTGTTGAACCATGAATAGCCATCATAAACAGACAGTTGCACTCCCCACCCCCCGCCTCCACAGATTGTTATGTTAACAGATGTGGAGAGGAATGGGAGGCAGTTATAACAAACCTTGTGTTCTCCATGGTAACTTTGTTAATTGTTTTACTTATAATTTCTTTATTTCTATTTTTAGGGGGAAACCTCCTACTTGAAGGACCGGTGGTGTGTATTTGATGGATTCATGGTGTTTTGTATCTGGGTCTCTTTGATCTTGATGGTAACGAGAATACAATAAAAATTGTCCCGTCTGGATTTTTTTTTTAATGACTGTCAGACATCTGTTCAACTTTAATATTTATTGTCCTAGGTGTTTGAAATTGCTGATCTTGTGGACCAGATGTCACCGTGGGGAATGCTGCGAATACCCAGAGCTCTTATAATGATCCGTGCTTTTCGAATTTACTTCAGATTTGAACTCCCACGCTCAAGAATTACTAACATCTTAAAGTAAGATTTTTCACAGAGCAACTTGAAATCTTCATATATTGAGTAAAATATCAAATGATCAGGTGATGGTTACACTTTGAAAGAGCTTTTTATTCATTCGTAGGCGATCAGGCGAGCAGATCTGGAGTGTGACCATTTTCCTGCTTTTCTTCCTCCTCCTTTATGGAATTTTGGGCGTTCAGATGTTTGGAACGTTTACTTACCATTGTGTGACCAACGATACACAGCCAGGGTAAGTGAAGTCTTTAATGTGTCAATATAAGTCAATACAGTCTGTTCAGTTGATCTAAATACTGACTGTTAAATCTTTAAAAGAATGGGACTTTGAGAAAGCCAACATCTGTAACAGTGTGTGAGATCCTTTTGAAACCACAGGTTTGTTCCTAATTCAATATTTCAATGATGGGTGATTTTTAGACCTGCCACTCTTGGATCAATTGGCATACATGTACAGTTGACTTGCTGTAACTTGTGGACAAGAGGACCAAGGACACCAGTGTTTTTTTTTCCCCCAGGGAGGATTTATTCCAAAATTTGTTAACACAGCATCATAAGCTTAAAGAACACCATGACAGATAAGCAGTGTGCTTCAAAAGTTGCTTGACTTGTTCATGGACTGCTGAATGAAACTTGCTAGTTAGCAATAGCAGGCACATCATTGAGTGTAATTAACATTATCAAACTGTCTGTTTGCTTTCTAATTTATGTAAATATCTAGTGATTCAGTACAATTTGTTATTCAATGTTTTAAGTAATGTCGTCGCTTCCCCCCCCCCCAATTATATTGCAATCCTGAAGGTGCAAAACATATGTTGCCTTTAATATATTTACACCAACTGGGGGCAAGGTCAATCATTTTCTCATGAAGTGTGTGTGTAAATTATTCTTAATGAATTTATAATACAGGCTGCAGACCCCGGTGGAAATGACATTGGAGGGAGTCAGCGGCAATACCTTTTAGCAGTCTTGTGTTCTCCAGATGCCAGTTAAATATGATCAGGTGGGGTGGGGAGGGTTTTTAATAGTCAATCCACAATCTGAAAACTGAATGGCCTCAATCTGTCTGGGAATGCGTGTTTTTACACTATAAATAAACTCTGCTCTACAGCCAGGGAGAGAATTATAGACATTGACACTTTCCTACTGTCACTTATACTTCAGAATATGTCACTTTATTTTTGACAAATTGTAGCCAATGTTTTCTAAGTGGAGATCCATTTTTATCTCCCAGATTACAGTGGATTGTTGAATCCCCCCTTTTGGGTGGAAGTGCTGTCCCAAGAGTGTATTTGGAAGAGGTGGCAGATATATAAAATGTCCAGTAGTATTATTGAAAGTGACTGCCCATCGATATCCAGATACTGTACTGTGCAGTATGGTTACGGATTTGATGTTTTGTGATGAATCCCAAGAAGACCCCAAGAATTAAAGCACGATTGCGTGATTTCCTGTGTTCTCCGCGGGCGGTCATTCCATGACTAACTTGAACTTGCCTCGGTAGAGGTCCATTCATTTAATGTGGTATTCTTATTACAGTTAGCAGAAAACTTACTCTCTGCTGGACAGCAATAAGGGACAGTCCTTTTTTTATCACCAATGATATACAATATACACTGATACTTCTGTGTTACGGCCATCTGAAAATTCCTTATATCAGACCGTTTGTGTCAGATTTAAATTATGTCACATAAAAATTAGAGGATGGAGCTAGATTGTTGGGTTACTAACCTAGAATATCCCCCACCCCCCTTAAATGAATAAATAAAAATAATAATCCTAGTGATGCCACAGCGCAGTTGAATTTCATAAAATAAAAATATTTTTGTCTTAAATGTTTTGATTTGTCATTTTTCCTCCTATTTACATTGTGTTTTACTGTGCTTAATAAAACAGGATATAAGTACTCGGTTTAAGCCTAGAACATTGAAAAGTTATTTGATTACATAAAAAAAAAAAAAAAAAAAAAAAAAAGCAAGCATATCTGTGGTTACTGTACTGTTTGTTTTTGTTTTTTTTTTAATAATGTGTCTAACCCACTGGTCCCCTTTCCAGTCTTATCCTACCCTCTAACTATTTGTTGATTAGCGTTTTATGTAGTTCAGGTTCCTCTCTTAAATTGCTTTGAATTAGATCACATAAATTCAACTTGATATGCCGTTATTCACTATATTTCCTCTTGCATCACATCGATTTTATGTAAAGGCACTATATATTCAAATTGCCTATATATTTCACACTGGATTGGTGAAACGAGACTGTAATCAGCAGAAAACACCAGTTAAGTGTAAAGGCACTTGCTGGCCAACAATGGCACTAAAAAAAAACAAAACACATGAGTATTGCCACCTAAAAATATTGACCTTTACAGGTGTGAGACTATGTACTTTTTTGAATTTGGAACTATTGATTGGAGGAGAAGAGTATGCCAGAAAGAGTACTAGGTGAAGGAGAAATATGTCTTCCTAGCAGATCAGTCTAGTCAGTGGGTGACCCTGGAAATCTCCCTCAGGATACACCTGAGGCTGTTTTGCTGTTTTTCCTTATGGGGTTAGAGGTTATCTCCATCTGTTTGAAAAAACTGCAAGGACATACCCAGTTTGCTGCTGATACAAAGTGCATCGCAGGGAATTATTATGTAATTATAAGTAAAATATTGCTGATCACTGCTCAGTGTTTCACCCCCCTGTGTAACTGGTTTCACTTGAAAGCAGTTTCTACATTTACTATATAAAAAGATGTGTGACTGAGATGTAGAATTGAACTTGCACAGCACAAGATATTCCTTCTGAACTTCTAAAAATGTAGGGATGGCTAATTGTGCTTATTATCTCCCTGCTGTGAATTCATATACAGAGAGATTCATATTCAAGTGGAGGTGGCCCTTCCTCAGTTGTTTGGGATATGGAGGTTGTCTGGCTCTTGCACAAGTTATTGTGTGTATCAGAATATGGGGCTGGAACAGGGGGAAGTGTTACATGCGTGGGTCATCACTGAATGGTAATGAGTCAGACACAGAGCTATGGGTGTTGACACGCCGCACAGGCACGCAGATTTATTAACAACATAGTTGCTGTCACTAGAGTACCAGCAATTTTAGCCCTAGTGTCAGATGCAATAAAAAAAACAACAAAACAAAGCTAATAATAAAAGTTTGCCACACAATGCGAGCACTAGTCTCAGTAAAAGAGATGTCCCGCTGCAGGACCCTACTACACTACGTTACTCTCTTTACTGGTTAGGATAAACTAACCTACTGCTGTTGCTCCCAATATCCCGGCCTCCCAGTTACTCCGGGTCTTTACGGTAGGCCTGGCTGGACAGAGCCTTCACAGGCTTGCAGTTGAAGGGTTCCGTAGTAGTTATCCTGCAGAGAGGATGCTCGCCTTGATTTTAAAACGTCAAGCTGTGGTGTAGGCACCCTTTGAGCTGCACACAACCTCTCCGGGCACGCCCTCCAGCCGATCCTGCCTTCAGTTTGCACCAGTCTTCACCAAACGTCTGTCGTACACCACTAGCCTCCTATAGACATTTCAGATTGCATTTGGATATGATCCAAAAAACATTTTTATTTTTTTTATAAAACAATTTAATTTTTTTATAAATTTAGTCATTGCCAATTATTTTTTTGTTATTTACTCCCAATTTGAAATGCCCAATTATTATTTAGGCTCAGCTCACCACTACCACCCCTGCGCTGACTTGGAAGTGGTGAAGATGAACACACACTGTCCTTTGAAGTGTGTGCCATCAGTGGACTGCTTCCTTACACACTGTAGAATCACCATGCAGCCACCCAGGAGGTGCAGTGTCAGGACAACGCAGCTCCTGGGCAGCTAACATGGAAGCCTGCAGGTGCCTGGCCAGACTACAGAGGTTGCTGGTGCGTGGTGAGCTGAGGACACCCTGGCTGACCTAAACCCTCTCCCCCTGCTGACGCTCAACCAATTGAGCGCCGCCTCCTGGGAACTCCCATCCACAGTTGGCTGTGGAATAGCGCAGACTCGAACCGGTGACATCCAGGCTATAGGGCACATCCTGCACTCATGTAGAGCGCCTTTACTGGATGTGCCACTCAGGAGCCCTTTATATGAATATTTTTAACCTGTACATGCACACATTCACTTTTTTACCTTCACAGTCCTAAGCGTTACATCATCATTTTACACTGTGTCCACCTAATGCTCGTGCACAAAACATACTCTGGAGACTAGAGAGCATTCAGAATTCAGTGTAGTTACTTTGGGGTACACTTTTCTAATGAATAGATGAAAGCAGAGTAGGTTATGTGAAGGAAGGAGGAAAAAAATAGAGTAAAACTATAAACCAGTTAGAATTCTTAATAAATTAATAAATGTAGACAAGATAACAAGCAATATCAGGACCCTTTCGTGCTAATTATGAGTCATGAAAATAATTGCTTGTATGTGTTTGACTGTTCTGCAACACAAAAAAGAAAAGACGGACCATTGTCATAGTAATAAGAAAGAACAGAAACTCGGTTTAAATAAATTATGAAAACGAGCATCCAGATAGCGCAGAGAGTGACTGGAGAGCCCAAGGTTCCTCTGTAAACTTATTTCTGTGGAGCAAAGCGATAAAAGTTGTAAAACCGACTTTTGATTTTTCAACTTACCCCAACGTATGTGTATTCAACACCAAGGCTGATTGGACTTCTAGCAATATAATGCATCTACATCAAATCAGTTACATGAATAGAATCAGTGTTCTATAAAGTACATTATCTAGTATGTTAAACATTTATTATACATTTTATTTAACTATTTCATTGATCCTACATGACTGGCTATCACACTGTACATTGTGAACATTATAACTCTTGATTTTGCACCAGCCTACAACAAAATTGTATTTTATTTTAAACTCCTACCCTCAGAACTTTCAGAATACCTTTTACTATAACCTTGCACTTCTTATGGGATTATGAGGACCATCTATATGACTCTGCAAGGTGATCTGCTACATCCAGTGGCCTTCCTTAGTAAAGGGGCTTTTCTATCCTTACACTCATCATTTTTTTTTTTTTTTTTTTTTTTTTTTTTTTTTTTTTAAATTCTGAAGAACCAGCCAGGCTTTTATTTTTTACATTATCCGTTTCATTTATCAGCTCTATTTTGTTAGGCTAGATGAGCTTTTAGATAGAAATGAAAAAGGACAGATTATTAATCAAAAAATAATTAACAGTATTTTGATTCAGCAGAGTGCCTTCCATAGGCCTTTGTGATACCGCCATAAATTATGTGCAGTCCTTTGAACCAACTAATAAACAATTGGAAAGAGTGTCTGGCTTGCAGATTCTAATCCATTCATTTTAATTAAAGCTAATAAACAGTGTTTATTATCACACCTGTGGCCAGAGGCTGGGATTGTTGTTGAGGTTTTTTGAAGGCATGCTTTTTGGCATATTTTTATTTCTAGTCTTTACTTGCATTTAGTGAAATGTACAGTGAACCTCCAGAACATGAAAACCTTTTTTTAAAAATGATGCTCTAAAGACCAATAATATGAGGACACATTTTATCATGTTCACATTTTAAAACAAGAGCAGTGTATATGGCATCCTGGTGAAAGTGTTAGCCCCATGGTGGCTTGAGTTCCTTGTGTGGGTTGGACATGTGTTCTTCAGTTTACCCCACTCGGATCACTTGCTTATATAATGTTTGGTATCCCTGAATAAATAACTTGTCCAAAAAACACAAAAGATTTTAAAAAGAAAGGCAGTAGAGCACCACATTGTATCCATTTCCTACCAATTCATAATGACTGACTGGGATATTTGTTCTTTAATTACAGGGCTCTCGGAATGATGCTGTGTTTTGGTTGTATTTTACTTGTTGACTTGTCAGCAGTCTTATAACTTTTTCATACTGATTTTCAGGAATGTGACCTGGAATAATTTAGCCATTCCAGATACCCATTGCTCACCAGATGGAGAAGGCTACCAGTGTCCAATGGGATTTAAGTGTGTGGATCTCGAGGATCTTGGGCTTAGCAGACAAGAGCTGGGTTACAGTGGATTCAATGAAATAGGTTTGTAATCCTCTTAATTTGTGCAACCCTCTTTAGCAACACTTTTAATAGGATACAAATTTTGAACATCCACATTTTTGGGATAATTTCAATTGGAAAAAAAGTTTTGTGGTTTTGAATGGTATGGATAGATAGAGAGATAGATAGATAGATAGATAGACATACCGACCTGTATAAAATAATAATAAAACAAAAAATGTTTGCTGTGAAACAAAACTCCATCTGTTTTTCAAAAGTGTTGATATAATGAAGTTCAATTACTTGTCCAGGCCCTTTCAATTATACTCATGCATGAAAAGCTTTGAAGACAAATTGGTTTAAAGAATGCAGCACACACTTAGATGATGCCATTTTACATCACTTACAGTATGTGCTGTATTCTAGAGAATTCTTATTTTTACAATGTTCACCCACAGGGTGGCATGTTTTTTATGTAGAAAATTACACAAACTGCCATTATAGCAGGTGACACTCTGCTGCAATTAAAAGCTCCATTAGAATTAAACAGGTTCCTTTTTATTTTTGAAGAAAAGGTACTTTAATTGTAATGTGTTGTTTTCATTGGCTTCTTTTGAACAATTGCTGATACAACCTTACTCATTTCCCTTTTCCACTCAGATCAGCACATGTAGAGTTTATTTAAAGTATGTCCCCAAAGTTGAAGACTTGACATTCAGTCACGAGTTGCCCCTAACAACCAGAATTCATGACTTTGATTGTACAGAGTTAATTGGCTCCGATATTAAACCAATCACTCAGGTGAGACTAATGTGAATAGATTGGTCCACATGTTTTGTGCTGGAAGTCTCACAAAACATTGCTGCTGCTGAAAGCATTCACTGATACCCCTGGGACTTCAGTATTAGCCTTGGCAAATGTTTTCAGAAAGCAATTCTGCATGTGTTTCACATATCTGTACTTCCCTTTGGGTATTGTAATAGCCGTGCACTCTGGTATTTTTATTTTAAGTGGCATGCACTATGTCTGCAAATTTAAAAAGAACAAAAAATATGTGGTTAGTGCTGTGCATGTTATTCTTTATTAAAATATCATAATTATAAAATTAAATATGAAAATTCTAGTCTTCAAAGCCCTTTTGAATTAGCAAACACTTGCTTAATAAAGTTATTTGTCCTGCACAACAGCTTGCTGAGTAAAGGAAAAAAAATGTTTTCTTCTTGAGGGCAACAGGCCAAGTCTGTATTCACGTATATATACAATCTCATTTGTGTGGGTGCGTTGCTTAACTCTGGAGAGAAGGACCTCCATTGTTGTCGTTTTGGATCCTTCTGATTTATACAGGATTTATCTAGGGGGGCTCTAATTTGAATTAGAAGAAATTTAAGCATTCCCACAAGAATCATGTGTTTCAGGAAACTGCTGCATTTACCACTGTTTCAACTGTGAATATAATGTAAACCATACAGTATTTTCACTTTTATTGATTCTTTTCAGGTAAAATTCAGCAGTACCCATTTGCAAATGTGAGCACTTCATGCTAAATGTGTTTGTGGACTTGACATTGACAGCTGACCGAATTTGGCTTCCTTATTGAAGTCCATTTTGAGTTATTGTGTACACATTTGGTACACAGCTTGGTTTTTAGTTTGACAGTTTTTTTTTTCTTCTTCTCATAACCATTTTTGCTTGTAAACCATTCCCTTTGAGATGCCTTTACATTATGCCCCCGGAATGCTGTATTCTTGTCCACGAAAACACCCATTTCTAATTCTTATAATTATTATTAAGTTTAACCATTTCTGTTGTGTTTTTTTTTTTTCTATTAATAATATTAAAACTGCATTCTGATGGATATTTGTCTGATGCTGTGTGTTATTGTGCTGTATACAAGTACAACGGTTTGCAAACTATAGTATTAATTGAGACTCCTCAGCAGGAATATGTGATTCAGACTTATATCAATGATTCAATCTGACACAATCATTTACAGCTGTGTGTAGGACTCTTGCTGAGAACATAGTGGTTGGCAGCTACAATGATTGAACCTTGTTCTGTTTTTTGATTATACTTTGTAAAATCACTCTTTTGAGACGCATTTCTGCATAAAAAAAATTCTGTGTCCTGTGACGTGGCGTTCATTGTAGATGTTTTCACCTGACTGTTTGGCTATGAGCAGTCTGATGGAAAGTCTGACTGGAATCGGTTTGTTAGTAGAGTTGCTTGTGATGTCCGTCTACTTGGTCCTCTGCTGTTTCAACTGGATCATTGATGTATACAAATTCCCAGAGCTTTGGTTTTTGATAGAAAACTACAAAACATACTTTTTTATTTCATTCCTATCTGTTTGGTGTGTGCATAAAGTTAATTCTTTGTGAAGTTGTTGAATTCCATTACTTTTGTAGAACTCCTTTTGAATTTGATGTTCTTAGTGGATAAATGTTTCCCAATGAACCATTAGATTGTTTAAAACTGCACCTTGTTAAATGTTGTACAGTACAGTGTGCTGGTGTATGTAGTGTCATAAAAGCTGTAGTTTTGGTGTAATGCCCCTTAGCATATAGTGGTACCTTACTTTCCTGACACTAATGTTGAAAATGATGTAGAGTGAAGCTTAACACCAGATGTTGCTGGATAGTTTAAACATGGCAGTGTTTTTGAATCCTTAGCAGTTACTGGGTTAATCATATTTTTGACAGTATACCTGAGATACCTTTTCTGATAGTTTGGGGGATGGTTTTATAGCTGTGTCAGCAGACTGTGTATGGCAAGGCGGTCTGTCTGTTTTCAGAGCTAGGAGATTTGATTGTAGTTGCACCTGATCAGGTTGACAAAATGGATAAATCTGATGAAAACAAAATAAACTATTGCACATTACTAGTAAAGAAAAATGTTCGTTTTATAGTTGTTTTGAGCCATTTCAAGATTTGTGAAAGTCCTCTTTCAAAATGTGGCTATTACACATCACATATAACAGGAAAGAAAAAGTCCTTCCATTCTTAGAATCCTATTTCTTGTCGTATGCTTCACTTTGCAAAATAATTTCTTAACGTTTATTATCCCCACCGGTATATCCCCAGCGAGTTACCATTCAGTTCACTTGGATAACCTCAAGATATATTCCCTATATTTACTTTTTTTTATATCCTGGATATCTGCAAGCTTAATTTGTTTGTTTGTTTGTGCAATGGCTATTGTTTTTTTTTTTTTTTTTTTTTTTTTTTAAAGGAACAAGCATATTCACAGTATATGAAGCTGCTTCCCAAGAAGGCTGGGTGTTCCTCATGTACAGGGCGATTGACAGCTTCCCCCGCTGGCGTTCCTACTTCTATTTCATCACTCTAATCTTCTTCCTCGCCTGGCTTGTTAAGGTACGATGCAGCTTGTTCTGGAAAGACTTGTCATGAATACAGCTGATTATGTTTAGCCATCTTTCTTCCCTTCCTAGACTCAATTCTGGTGTATTTTTTGTTCTCTCCCCATTCCTTTTTCTTTGTTTGTTTCAGAATGTGTTCATAGCAGTCATAATTGAAACTTTTGCTGAAATCAGAGTGCAGTTCCAACAGATGTGGGGGTCTAGAAGCAACACAACATCAACCGCTACCACACAGGTACTGTACTGTACATTTAAATAATGAAATACCAAGGTGCTTCAATCATGCTGAAATGTATATATGTGCTTTGTACCTTTTCAATTATCTTTACTATTTACTCCCCCCTTGTGGTTATTCACACATTTATTCAAAACGTGCAAATATTACACTACAGGTAAACTGCTGCTTCCTGGTTGCGTTCGGTCACATGGTCTGATTGTAGCTAGATCATTGGAGAGAGTTTGAACTTCAAAAATTAACCTTAATAGCAGGAAACAGCAGTAACTTTTGATCTACAGTGTAGTTCTGTGTTTTATATCTACACATTCCAAAAGAAGTAAGTAAGAGATTTTACACTTACTCAGCAAGGGGTCTTTTTGTAGAAGTAATCTGTTCTATGCTGCAGTTTGCATCAATCTTTATTGCAGCTACACCTCTGTCTACTAACAGACCCAAAAGGTATTTGGGTATACTTCTAATATATGGAATCCTGGAGAGAATTTACTTATTAGGCTACGGTGACCGTTTTACAGTTAGTGCAGTCTAACATCACAAATCAAATGAATGGTGTTCTGGATGACTTTCAACTTTTAATGGACAAATACTGTAGACTGAAGCGTTTTTGCTTGAGTTTGCATCAAGTTGGGTGAATATAGTTATAACAAATGTGAATGTTGTCCTTCAACCAGTTAAAGTAGTTGTAGCTAACTGAATAGTCACATATGATGTATCCACCATTCATTATATAGGTCTCAAATGTGCATGTTAGAGAAAACGTGTGTTTTGAATTCAAAACATGATATCTGTTAATAATCACATTAAGATTTTGACTTTTATTTTCATATTTATATCCCAGCTAGTCATCTCTTGTATCCATTGTAACTGTAATAGTCAAACATATTAGCAGGAGATGAAGGAACAGGGCTTAGAAAAAAAAGGAAAGCACATGGAATGTGCAAAACACATTATTTTAAATCATCCAAAACCAATTATTAAATGGGCCAAAACTGAACTTGAAAGTACAGTGCCTTTTTCATAATACCTGCTGTATTATAGGTTTAGAAGAGGATCTATCAAAATACATCTCCAGTGGCTTAGAAAGCAGATTCCCAATGTTTAAAACAGTCAAACATTCAGATAACTGATTTGCATGCATATTCACTCCAGCCTGTTCTAATAAATAAAATATGTGGTGAAATGACAGGTCGTGCATGAAATGTTTTTTAAACCCTTAATTGGAGGTTTCGTATTATGCAGCAGAGCTGCACTTATTTGATATTTTTAAGCAATTAAAACGCTCAAGTTTGTAATATCCCCATTAGTTCAAAATAGGCTGTCAGCCCCAGAAAGATGGGTTATATGCATATGTCATGGAGATACATAGAAATGCACACTGCCATGTATATATTTCACAATATATTTTTTTCTAAACGGTGGTTTTCCCCTAATATAAAAATTATGCTTTAAAAAGTGTGGCATTCAATCATAATACAAGGAGCTTCCGGGAGCATATGTTAGGAAGCACCGATCCCAAGAGCCCCTACCTAAAGACAGTGATATTATTGCAAACATCAAGTAGACAGGATATAAAGGTGATAGCAGCAGCTGTGGAAATCACACTGTAATCAATTAAACCAGGCTTACAAATAAATAAATAAATAAAATGTATAAGGATTTTCATTGTTTTATAGACTGACACCATTGTCATCACCCTACTGGATTTGATAGGCAAGTAGGGCAGAAAATAGCAAAACACAGTTTGGAAATTATGGCTGAACAGGTCCCTCACATTACCCTTTTGAGGCTATTCTGAAGGACAGATTTTTTGGAAGAATTACACCCTCACCTAAGTAAATTGAATAAGATGTGTATCCTTCCAGAGGAATTTAACCAACATGAATCAGTCGAGTAGGGAGATTCAGTAAGCCAAGTATAAGTCCTACACCTTGGAGACCCACTGTCATGTGGAATCAGTGTTGTCCTTGCTGCCCTAAGCACAGTTTTATAGCAGGTTGTTTCAAATTTAGTGCAACTCCATATACAATTTGTGGAAGTCAAATGCACTTCCCTGCAGAGAAGGTGGTTCCACCCCCTTAACCTTGCATATTCATGCAGATAACTTGTTGCATTTATAATTGAGGTTCACGTTCTATTTCATGACCACCCGTTACCAAAAAGACAGATAAAGAGAACAGTGGGGATTACTGATCGGTTAATTCTGTGAAATAATGTATATTTAGTTTAATGCATGACCAGTTTTATTTATCAGCCTAATGGGAAGGTGTACCACATGTCCTAGCCGCTAAACTATCAGGCATTTAATCTCTGTTTCTTTGTTTCACATGACTGCATTGTTTAATTCGTGACGCAGTCACGCTGATAGTAATTATTAGCCACTTTTTACAGGGCAATGCAGTGTGGACAGTCATATTGGGTAACAAGCAAAATAGACAAGACACAGCCAATGCTTCTCATATTTCTTCTTCTTGCATTCTCTGCTTTGTGGAGAACCCTTGAGCATTCACCTCAGAAGAGTTTAACAAGATTCTGTAGCATGCAATGTTGTGACCTTGAAAACAATATTCTTCTCCTAAATGTAAAAGTGATTATACTTAGCCACCTGACCTTTTCTATTAAATTTAAAAAGCAATTAAAGCTTTGCAGGAAGTTGTCAGTTATTTGGTGTAAAACAAAAGGGCTTACTTTTCTGCCTTTGATCTCATTGAAATAAAAGTGGATTTAGGGTAACCCAGAGGGAATGAAGCTTCTACTTCTATAGGCAGTACGTTCGAAGCACTAATATAGAATGAATTTGATGAGTCTTCAAGAAGATTACTGTGGAACAATGCAGTGATTACAAGACAATAGAAGTAGTCAGGATTTTTAAGTTTGAATTTGAGCTTGTTCTCTGGAAATCTTGCGTTGTTTTGGTGTTTAGTCTGCTTTTTAAAATGTTCTTAATTCATACTTTGTTTTATGACTTTTACTTGAATGTCTTTAGCTATTCATTACTTTAGTTATATAGGTAACATACTTGTATTGGTTTCCATTGTGTAGTTTTAATTGTGTACATATTATTCTTTCAACAATTAAACGTGATGAAGGCTGTGTTCGCCTTTTGTGGTTTTTTTAAAATTCATATTAAAACAAGATTATTATTTTTTTTTTCTGAGACATACTGTTGACTGTTTACGGGTGGGATTTATCAGGCAGTTACAGTAACTTTGCATTATTGGTCCATCCCGGTCACGTACTTTACCTCTGCGATGAAATTGAAAACCCTGTGATCCCACAGCCAGTGTGACTTAAGAAAGTCTTGTGTAAAATAGCACCTTTTCAATGTCACTGGGTGCATTTAGATTAATCACACATTCTCCCTGCAGTTTAATAGAGTAATTTCACAGACTGGTGGCAAATCCATGGTCATTTATGTGCCTGGAGGCTTATTTGTGTTATCACAGTATTTCTGCTTTTGTGACTATAGATTGTGGATTGGATGCTCGTTGAAGTGCCACATTGCTGTCCAGTTAACTTACTTTGTGCCAGTTGCCTTGTTGTTGTCAATCAGAATTATGTTGGCATTTTCAATGTTGAAACAAATGGATAGCTACCTACAGAAAGACAAAGTCAATTTTATATTAACCTCTGAGTTGGTTTCATCTGTATGTTTAAATTCCAGTGGAGGAAAATATGGCATCATATAATTCATAACCAATAAGCTGATTTCCAATCTGCTGGTTTATGAAATTAGTTAAATTATTAGTCAAAATTATTTCACTTTGAATATAAAGGTATGTTTTTAAGAAGTACTCTCCACTTAGTGTGGTAAGTCACTGCCCTTTACATGATGGGGTAATAGTGATAGTTGATGGCCTTGTCATGTGACTCATTGGGCAAGCTTAGGCCTCATTACCCGAAGAGCCCAATCTTTAGATTGTGAGATGTACTGATAAGGGGTTTGGGTTAATAAATCACAACACTGGAGGGCTGGACAAATGTGTAACCAAAGAGTTGGTGGTCTTAAAGTAAGTATCGAGGTTCTGCAAAATATAGCGGTGCACGTCCCCATGTGTTTCTACAACTGTTTAAATAACGTACCTGCCATTTATTTTTATTGTTAACATCCTGATACATTTTTATACTAATAACTTTAAAGTCTGTTTTGGAGCTCCTTTCAAAATGGCCGCTGTAGTGCTCTGATAATGTAAGGATTATTGCCCACGTTGTCAAACAGGTAACACTGCAATAATGATCCATGATGTGGTACGGAACAGAAAAGCCAGAGCACTTGTTGCTATGTTTTATTTATTTATTTATTTTTGCTCTACCTGCAGTGATTTAGAGGACAGATCTCAAACCCCAGTGCCCTAGAGCGGCCATTTGGAAAAGATCTTTGTAACAAACTTTAAAGTTCTAAGTGTAAAAAGTTGTCAGGATGTTAACTATGAAAAGAAAAATGACAGGTACGTTGCAGTTGTAGCAACACGTGGGGATGTAGGAACCCCGTTACTTACTCTTTAAGGTTGGTTCGTTGTGAACAATGCGTTTTAAGTTGAGCTATGGGTACTGTATACTATATTGACATATTTTGTGCTGCATGTTTGTGGAGAGGCTGTTTACCGCCTGTAAGCAGTATTTCCCCAACAAAGGTGGCCATGCCAGAATGTCAAGAGACATCAGTACGTGGAAGACATTGATATCCGAATACCAAGATGCATGTGTTGTCAGTTTCAGAAACAGCGATGTCATTTCCTGTCTGCAGAAAGTTATATGCTTCTATATGTGATACTTTCTGAGTTAACTATTTATTAAGTAGATCATACAAAATGATAAAGCATTGCAGTTGCATCGTGCCTCTGTATTTTAAACCAGTCTCCCTCCATTAAGAAGATTAACTTCCTAACAAGATAAAAACGGCACTCCTCATGGTCAGATTTTTTGTAGGTTGCCCACTGTTACACCTTTTTATGTGTTAATAATATATTTCACTAGACTTTGTTCACAAGTCGTCTCGCCAAAGGCAGGTTAACCTCGGAAAACAACTTTTTCAACTCAAGCATAATATGTGAAAATGAAAAATTCAGGCCATCGTATCTGCTTTTTATACCAATGTACTGGATTGCTGAACACACTGTAGTCACAACCTTTTTCTTGTTACATGCATCTCTCTGTTCTGTTGCAGATGTTCCATGAAGATGCTGCTGGAGGCTGGCAGCTAGTTGCTGTTGATGTGAACAAGCCTCATGGCAGAGCTCCAGCATGCCTACAGGTATGACATTTCTGGGGTAATCGGATTGATATTTTTAAAGAGGATGATGAAGTGTGATGCTGTTAGATTTTATTACAGATAATCCTGCCTAGTGTATTATAAAATGTAATAAAATAATAATTATATACTGAGCATCAAAAGAAACGTATAATTTATATTGGGATAAAATTCACTAGATGTGATCGAAAAAGTACAAACTGTGTTTTAGAGCAGGTGCAGTGGCTTTTTATTGTGCCGATTTAACAATTGACATCATCAAGATGCTTCAAAATGATCTGTCGATCTTGGGCAAGTGTTGTGACTCTTGTTCTCCCAGTTTGTGGCCTGTCATTGACAGAGTGTCTAGTTATACCGTCTCGCCAGGTTTGAAATTGCTGACTTTTGATCACCCAGGACAGTGAGCCACAGTACGCTGTGCTAGTCCAGCCTTGACAGACTTATTGGTTTTTTTTCTTTGATTTTCTTTATTGCCTTTATTCAAGCTTGCAATCCAACAGCTGAAATCACTCCCTATCCAGTGTCCAATCAACTGTCTCACTAATTAGGTGATTAAGTGCATATGCTCCAGTCATAGTCACTCAGACGTGTCATGGTCAAGGATGAATGATCGAGTGATTAAAAAGGAACCAGAAACATTTCATCAATGTTCATCATTTATATACCTTTCTTTCAAATAGAAATATATTATAATAGTGATTTTATATGATGCTTGCTGTGTATACATAATACATACATACATATATTAAATGTAACAAATGCATTGCTGCATATAATTTTTTGTATGGCGGTCATCATGTCAGTTACAGGCTGCCAGAACAGCTGTAGTTCGGCATTAACTTTATATAGAACGTTTGCTGCTGAAATCCATGTACCAGATGGTAAACACACCCTTTTTTAATGTGGTACAGTTGCAGTTTATATATATATATATATATATATATATATATATATATATATATATATATATATATATATATATATATATATATACTTTTTTTTTTCTTGTTGTAACCAAACACTGCTTACAGTGGAGCGATGCGTCTTGACATTAAAGCTGATATATACCATACATTTGAGCCAGCAGGTGTGTTTGAAACAATTCCATTAAAAGAAAGCTCAGCAAAGCTGTCATTTAAGTATGGTGTGGAATGGAGTGGCTTCTGGCAGTGGATCATCACGTAGTTCATCATAAAGTTCAATTACTGTGGCTTTATCCAAACACTATTGTCTGATGAACTGTGCTTCAGGCAAAAAATGAAAACAAAAATTGCTTTTAAGCAATATTTTTTCCGGAATGAGTTTTTCGTAAAAATGTAGGTGTACAGTAAGTGTTCAAATATACATCACTATATCTCTGCCTTACAATATAATACTGCTTTGTTCTGCTTCAGCAGTGTTTTTTTTAACAATACAATACAGTGTCACAAAACAGTATAGGGTAGCTTGACAACTGAAGTTGTCTGCGGTGTTCCACAGGGCTCTATGCTAGGTCCTTTGTTATTTTCATTGTATGTGCTACCGTTAGGTGATATTATCTGCACACTCTGAGTGAACTTCCATTGCAATGCAGAACCAACTAAGAAATGTGGGATTATATGAGCTCGACCGTAGTAATCTCTCATTAAATCTTAAAGTAGAAATGAAAAATTTGGGGGGCGTCGTTGATCCTGATTTATCATTTGAGACTTCTATTTGGGAAGTTATAAAAGTATCTTTTTACCATTTGAGAAATATAGCCAAACTGAGACCAATTACTCTATGTAACACAATTTTTGTTCCTGGGTAGTAAGTGTTATTTCCTAATTGCTTATGCCTCAAAAGTATAGAAAATGGCTATTATTCCCCACAAACTTTGCTTTTGTGACCAGGACAGTGATATTTCAAAATATCACTATTTCCAATGGGAAAACGGGCAAATGTGTGTCTTTTCGTTCACATAAAGTCAAAAAAACACAACATATGAATCCAAATTAACATGTATTTATACTAAAGTAATACAAAAATGACTACAAAAGATTTAAAAGTGAGTAGTTTTTCGAGATTTACCATTATACTGTAAAATTACAAAAATGACTACAAAAGATTTGACTACAAATGACTACAAAAGATTTAGAAGTGAGTAATTTTTCGAGATTTACGATTATACTGTAAATTTATGTATTTACAGTATAATCGTAAATCTCAAAAAACTACTCACTTCTAAATCTTTTGTAGTCATTTTTGTATTACTCTAGTATAAATACATGTTAATTTGGATTCATATGTTGTTTTTTTCTGACTTTATGTGAACGAAAAGACACACATTTGCCCGTTTTCCCATTGGAAATAGTGATATTTTGAAATATCACTGTCCTGGTCACAAAAGCAAAGTTTGTGGGGAATAATAGCCATTTTCTATATTTTTGAGGCATAAGCAATTAGGAAATAACACTTACTACCCAGGAACAAAAAAAAATAAAATAATTGTTACACTGTCTTATTTCTGTATTTGAAGCCGAGAGACTAATGCATGCCTTTGTTTTATCTACAATTGATTACTTGTAATGCACTTCTCTCTGGTATCCCACAAGGTTTGTTGTCTCGCTTACCGCTCATTCAGAATACCATCACTGGAATTCTTAGTGGCTTTGAATGTAACTTTTAAATTTCGTTTTTTTAACATTATATTTTTTTTAAATATTTTTTAAATATGCAATTTAATTTGTATCAGGTGTGTGTGTGTGTGACATGCCCGGGGGACCTTTTATACAAAGGCATTGTGTTGTGTAAATGTTTTTTTTTTTTTTTTTTTTTTAAATGTACTGTACAGTGCTTTGTGATACTTTTGTATGAAAAGCGCTATATAAGTGTAATAAATAAATACATAAATAAACTTCTCGGGAATGAATTCAGACAAAACAGATCCACTGTAGCTAATTAAATTAAAAATCCATATCTAAAACAAGGAGTTGGGTGTCATTGACCCTTTTGTTCTGCTTAATTGTCACTAGATTTTTTTAAAAGGTGAGTGAGCCGGGAGTTGGAGAGTTTATTTAAAAAAAAAAAAAAAGATTATAAGATTATATTAATATATATATAAATCTTGTGTTTTTTTAATGAGAGCGGGCAGGGAAATCAGGAATGTCAGAGAGACGTGTCACATTTTTAAACTGGAAATGTGCCAATTATCATTGAAACCAAAAGAAGAATTGCCCTACAGGGGTAAAGAAAGTAGTTTCTGAAGTTGAATTGATTGAGTGTTTTTCCTTGAATGCAGAATAGAAAAGCAGTCAATACTGTGAAGAATGCCTTTACTCTCGTAAATGGCTCAGTATCACGCAATCGTGATAGATGAGATAAAATTGAAAAAATCATTATTTAATCACAGATTAGCCAATGCATGTGGCTGCGTGGGTGTGTGTTTAATCTACGTCAACACTTGCTACAGCTGGGATAGGTGGGCTTAATAGCTACATTTCAGCTTTCTTCATGATTAAGCATTGTGGAAAATAACTCCCCTTTGTGTTTCATACATTTTAATTACACATTTCTTTTCATACGTTCCCATTGAGTACTCTGAAACCAATGTTAGTGATGCTGTTATGAATTTAAATGTTGTTCTTTATATATATATATATATATATATATATATATATATATATATATATATATATATATATATATATATATATACACACACACACACACACACACACACACACACACACATATACAGTATATACATATACAGCATATACATATACAGTATGTGTGTGTGTGTGTGTATATATATATATATATATATATGTATTCTCTGTACTTGTTTATTATGCTTTGGATACCACACCTTGAAAATCGAGTGATGCGAGCTATTTCACTTAATGTTTTTTCTTCTTTATAAAAGTTAAGGTTGTTATAACAGTGTAAAACTCTAGTGGAGGTTTTGAGTAAATTGTTGATGCTCATAATGCATCAGAGTAGAAAAATGCACCATGTCTAAGACTTTTGCAAAGCAGTATATATATCCTCATCGTCATAAGCCTTTTTCAGTCCACTGCTGGATGAAGGCCTCCCCAAGATTCTTCCACAAAAGCCTGTCTGCTGCTTTCCTCATCCACGTTGCTTCGGCGTGTTTCCTAATTTCATCTTGCCATCTTCCTGGCGGTTGTCTTCTTGGTCACTTTATATCTGTTGGGATCCAGTCAAGTATCTCCTTGGTCCAGCGATGGTCTTCTGTTCTTGCTACATGACCAGCCCACTGCCATTTCAGTCTTTTCAGTTCTTACAATAACATTGCATACTTTTGTTTGCGCTCTTATCTATTTTTTCTTTTTCCTCTGTCTTTTTGTTATTCCAGGCATTTGCATCTTTCCATACTCCGCTGAGTTGTTTGTAATTTTTGAGTCATTTTTGCATTGAGGGTCCAGGTTTCACATCCGTAAGTTAGAACTGGCAGCACACATTGGTCGAAGACTTTCCTCTTGAGGCATAAGGGTAGTTTCCCTTTTTAAATCACGCTTAATCTTCCAAAGGCACTCAAGTTCATTTTTGCTCTTCTGTTGAAGTATAGTTGTGTAGTTCTTGTATTCTTGTTTGTAATTCTTCTGGGCACATAGTAAATATGAGGTATGTCGGCAGCAAATCGTACGTGATTCAAGTAGGCTCCATTGATCTTCAGCCCCCTATTTTCCAAATCCAGTGTTTTGAAAGTGTTTTCTAGGGTAGCCGTGAAGAGTTTTGGGGAAATTGTATCTCCTTGATGAACTCCTTTTTTAATCTTGATTTTGTCATTGTTTTTACAGAGTCTTGCTGTGGATGTTGCATTCTTGTATATGGTGCTGATCAAGTCTCTGTGTTTTCTCAATTCCTTGTTTTAGAGCTTAATACAGATATTGTGTAAACAGTCAAAGGCTTTTTCATAGTCGATGAGTCCCATGCAAAGTTTTTGAGTTTGTTCTCGTTGCTGGTTTGAATGACTTGCAGTACAACTTGAAGATGATCTATTGTGCTGAATCCACTCATGAATCCTACTTGCTCATTTGATTGTGCCGAGTGAAATTTATCTTGAAGTCTGTTGGTGAGTATCTTTTTGTAGATTATAGAAAGTAAGCTACTAGGTCTGTAGCTTACTGATGCCTTGTTTCAGTTGTTTGGTACTTTCTTTACCTTATACAATCTGTAAAAATATGTGACAGAGTTTTTGTCACTTCTTCACCTCCTTCTTTCACGATGTCAGTCATATTCTGTCTTCTCTGGGTGCATTTCCTGACTTCATATGTTTGATTGCGGTAGAATGTCTGAAACTTCTTCCTCGGGTTGCATTTTTTCTGTCTTGTCTTCGTCATCTGCTACGTTGCTCTTTTCATCTTGATATAATTTACTGTAAAAGTCTTCTCGCTTCAAAATAAATTTGTGGTTCTTGATGATAGTCCTGTCCTCTTGTTTGATTGCTAAAATCCTATTTTTTTTGTTTTTCCCCAATGATTAGTCTTTGTTTTGCTTTCTACAAGCTTTGGTTGTTCTCAATAGTTTTCTCTACCAACCTGCAGTTGAATACTCATATATCCTCAGTAATGCACTTTCTTACTGTCTTGCAGAGCTCAATGTATTCAATCTTTGACTTCAGAGCTACTGTTTGTTTCATTTCCCTTCTTTTCTTCATGAGGTCTTTTATCTCTTGCATGATCTTCTGGTTGCATTTTGTACTCTGTGTTCCAGAGATGTTTTTTGCTATTTCTGCAATTACTTGCATCACTTTGCCATAGATTTTGTTTACCTTGATTGCTTCATCTTTGTTAAGATCTTGAAGAGCACTGAATCTATTCTTCAGTTTCAGTTGAAACATCAGGCTTTGCTTCTTGAGCATTTCTACGTTGATTATGTTGGGTTTCGTAATCACAAGTTTCGCTGTCTCTAACGCGCTGTCAGTCTCTACTACATTATTCTTGATTCACTTGTGGACAATGACTCCAACGCCTCCTGTCCATCTGTAGTGTCTCGGTGGAAGAGAAGACGTCCACTCTTGATTTCTACTAGTCCTTTGTCTTTTCGCTGTACTTCGCTTAGTCTTACAATGTCCTACTTGATTCTCCCAACTCTTGAAGTCTTGCTTCACGGAAAGAGATCTGCAGTTGTACGTCACCAGGGTCAGTCTTCTGAGGCAGCCAAAAATTGTAACCCAGTGATTCTTATCACCCTCTAACTTCATGCCTAACTGGCCGATGCCTTGGTCTGTGGTAATCAAGCCTCCAGGGAATGAGGGTCATGTTTGTGTCTGTGCTTTCATCATGGGGGGGTTGGCCATAACTCGCCACGCTGTCCAAGCTGGTTGGTGAGTGCCCCTTCCACTTTGGCCTAGTATGTTACTCAAGCTTTCACAGCATGGTTGAACCTGCCAGAGTCAGGGGATGTCGCTGTCCTTCGTCTTGAGAACCCTCTGTCACCCTCCTGCCACTTTGAGGCAGTGAAAGTTGGACTTCAGGAGGGGTGTGTGTGTGTGTGTGTGTGTATAAACACACACACACACACACACACACACACACACGCACACACACACTATTTACTTTTACTCGAATAACATCCTTAAAGTTATATCACTGTTACTTGGACTCCCGGGGTCCCATTTAAATTAAGTACAAGGCAAAGGCAGTTGCAAACATTACGAAACAACCAATTATTCAGAACAATACTTTTCCTGCTGCTTGCTGTTACTAAGTTGTTTCCTGCCAGTTTATACCATTAAAATTATTTTGGTTTTCCTTTTCAGAAAATGTGCCTTTGCCCATACACTGGTTGCTAAATAGGGTCCCTAGTCTGTGAATTCAAAAAATATTTTTGTTTTTCTGCTGCTGGTAATAACCTTGTCAGTTTGTTGCTGCCTAAAATAGTAAAATATATGAATAGGAAAATGCTGTCGTTACGCCTTCAGGATATTGCTGACTAAATGCTATAGAGTACTTTTAAGGTCCCTGTGGAAAGTTCCATTTTCACTGTGAAATTATATTAATAAAAATCCTGGATTGCATGCAGCCATTATCTATTTACTGTATCTCTTCAAACCTTATAATAATCAAACTCACTGTGTTTACTGTTTCAAGATATATCAACTTACATTTTCCCTCAGGATATACATAAATTGCAAATATAATGTAATATGTAATGATTTAAAATGTACATTAATCTGCTGATTCAATTCTAATTATTTCCATTTTTACTAATGGAACAAATAAAAAGAGCATTTGTAAATGTTTGAAATAAATTACATAATCAAAGTCTCAATTTGAGGGTTCCAGATGCTGGTCTGCTAGCTGTTCTGTAGTTGAACCATATTTAGGAAGTTACCATTAAAGACATCAGTGAATCTGACTCACTCCATCTGCACAAAACTACAACTGTTTGTTTCATCTGATCTCCTCCTTATGTGAATTTAATTCAGTCTGGAATTGTCTTTCATGAATGGTGCTACATCCACTGGTTATGCTTCTGTGCTTTATGGTGCTTTCTACACCAGCGGCATCACAGAAGCCTTTTGAGATGCAAAATTCATATTCGCAGGGTTATGGAAACACCACAGGCAAAATGAGCCTGTGACCTCTGACAAACACGACAGGCAAAATGAGCCTGTGACCTCTGACAAACACCACAGGCAAAATGAGCCTGTGACCTCTGACTGTTGAGAGCATCCGGAAGGATATGGAGGTGTGTCTCTGTATGTTGAAATTCCATGTTTTATATATGCATAGAGTGGAAATGTAGGTCATGGTGATTTACTTTGTCATGGTACTGATTACTCTAATTTTAAATGTACTGCTGTGACAGGGATTGAATGTTGCTGTTGTGCAGTGACTAGCGTAATGTGTGTGTGTGTGTGTGTGTGTGTGTGTGTGTGTGTGTTAAGAGCTACATTAATTAATGCAGAATGTTCTTTGCTGTTTCAGCATCCCAGACTTGGAATTCCAGTTGCATTTCACTTTCTTTTTGCAATATGATGTCATGAACATGCGCATAGAATTTAGTAAACCAAATAGTTATTTATATCCTTCTCCTGCCTTTAAATGACTTTGTGGAGGTCTTTCCTATTCCTTAAGGCAAAACAGTCATCTGTTCATTTTCCAGCCAATTACTAACAATAATTTGGTTAATTAGTCTTCACCCCTAAAAGAAAAAGGAGACACACTATGGGGATTTCATTTACAGAGGAGTTGCAGTCACCTTTTCTGAATAATAATAATAATAATAATAAATAAATAAATAAATAATAATAATAATAATAATAATTGCTTTGACACCTTTTTTTTTTTTTCCTGACCGATGACGATTCAAACGTCTTTGGCAACATAACCTGGACATAAACTGAGAGGAATGTCAGACTCAGTGACATAAGTGTCTGAAAGGGGAGTTACAATGGCTTCATAATAAGAAAAGGATAGGTAAATCAGAATTTAGTGGTATAAGATTGTATGACAGTAGCATGAAAAAAATAATGGAAACTCTAATTCCAAGCAACCAAATCAATCTATCTCTTTCATAAAGTCCTAGGAGGTATAGCATTTTATTAATGGGGGGCACCTTGTCAGCAGTAACTGCAGCAGCAGAGTTTACAGTAATACCATCAAACAAGAGGATTACAGACCAACAAGTAACTTTGATTTAAAACAAGTGGATTGAGGTTAAGGTCACTTAACATTCTCAAATTCTTTAAAGCCTGAGAAACAGAATAGAATTATAGGTTTTTGATGCTGAAACTGTTCTAAATCCTAACTGAATCACTGCACAACAGTAAATTCAAAATGAGTGCTATTTGTACCATGAAAAGGTACATCACCATGACCCAACTGTATACTTATGTAAGTGTATACTTCTACAGAAATATTTATAAAAACTCTGTGTGACATAATGACTGGTGGACAGGGGGCATATACAGTAACCCCAGATTGTCATACTCCTAACACCTTGTGCTAAAGAATGTTCATTTCTTCACTGGATAAGCATTTGTCAATGTCTAAATAAAAATGTAAGTACATGCATGCAGGCGAACAGGTCAGATAGAAAGACAGACAGGTTCCATTAACACCACAATTCTGTTATAAATAATGTCTTTCGCACATCAGTTTTCTGTATGTGTAAAACCTACTCTACGTACATATACCTGCCTCCACTATGTCCTTTGCCGGAGATATGCATCAGTGATAGGGAATAGTAAGTTGAATCAGTAAAGCATTCAACATCTCAAATATGATTTTTCACCTTTGTGCTGTATATAAATTTTGCTGTAATGCAGTTATCTAGTTTTTATTAAGGTGTATTGAGGTGACAAATAAACAGTAAACTGTTTTTACAGTATTGGTTTGAAAGCAAACCTATCAGCCTATCAGTTTATAGTTTTTATGTAGATGTTTGTTGTTTTGGTTGGTTTCATGGTTTTAATTAAACATTCAGTTTGAACTGTTTTGGTTAATTTGCTAAATATTCCTCTGGGTACAAGTGCTACTGTATATTAGCATTTTTTGCCCACTGGCTCATACAGTGCAGTATGTGCATTTCTTGTAAGGTCGAGGACTTGATCATATTTCTTTCCTGACATTTAACTCAGTTATTTAAAAATGTTACATACATTTACATTTGTGTATCAAGTAGCAGAAACGCAGAGATTGGGAGCACAGAAGACTGCACTGTAATTAATTACTTTAGTTATTCTGCTTATACTGTACATTAGTATTGAAGTATTACAGATTGGCTTTGCGGGCACAACACTCTGGCCTCATGGGCCCAACTTTGTTTATGGGCAAAGCTTTAAGTACCACTTCTGTAAATGGTTAACGTGACTCCATGCAGACTCTTAAAATCCTCCGTTCCCTTTCTTATTTATTTTAAACAAGCCTGTGTCTTTGGTTTGACAGGCACTGCACACTCTTTCATACTCTGTTATTGCCTGCCAGTGTTTTTTTGCCTATCTTTGCTTTAAATATCCGGGACACAGCAGCTTATCCCGAAGCAGTCACCTTCCAGGTTCATTTCCATGCTGTTATCTTTCGCTCCCTCTCAGAGATTTACCGGCTCTTGTGAGTGCCATAAGCTTCGTCAGTTGTCAGACGTATCTTGTGGTGGAGCTCAATAACTTAGTCGTTCTTAAAATAAATATATGGTTTAAATATGTCATTATGGCATATGTCTCAATAACAAAGGCAATAGTTTTTAAATTAATACAGTAAATATATTAGTTAAGTTAGAAATTAATATTCCCAGGAAGGAGAGCTTCTATGTTTAAATAAAATCGCTACCATCACCCCTTCTGCTGCTTTGTCAGTTAATAGTTCATAAGCCATTTCAGATGCAAAGTTCATATTATCAGACTGGAAACTTCTGAATCAAAATCTAACGGGAGCCTAACTTTTTTTCCTGCCCTAAGATGGCAGCCATTTCAGGTTAATGGGATTTGTTTGTCTCCAGATGAAGATGACAACATAACACTTCAAGATATTTGCTTCATACTATCTGCTGTGATTCTGAAGGTTACACTTTATAATTGCATCTTTTGTAACAGTAATTTTATGCTAATGTATACATTATCCCCCAGGGATAATGGTATTGTAGTTCTTTATAAAAAGTAGAGGGGTGGGAATGGGGATTGAGGGGTGGGGGACAGCTGGTAATAATTACAGATGGCTAAGAAGAATTCCCTATGTGGAAATTGTGGCACTTGAAAGAAACCATGCGGGAAAACCTTTTCATCCACCATAATGTACATTCCAAGTTGCTGTGTTGAGTGTTAATTTTTTTAGAATTCCACGCTCATTCATCCAATAGCTTCGTCTTCTAATTGAAACGGTATGTACTGTGATTAAACTCTGATTTCTGTATTATGGTAAATCCTGCTCAAGTAATATAATGGAGCATTTAGACAGGATCACCTTGCAGATTTTATTTAAGATGAATTCAGACTTTATAGTTTAGCTGAGTACATGTTGAGACCTCAGTGACTCTGAAAGAGGGGTGAATTTTGAGGAGCGTTTGGCAGGAGCTTCACTAACCAAGACAGCTCAACTTGCTGATATTTCACAAGCAAATGTGTCTAAGGTGATGCCAACATTATAGCCGTGCATTAATTCAAAGTGCAAGGCAAAACAGGCGAGCAACTGCAGATCAATTGACTGCAAATTTCAACCTGGGGTATGAGCAGCCAGTTTCATCAAAAACGGTCCACCGAGAACTCCACAGAGCCGGTTACCATAGTTGGGATGCAGTGCAGAAACCGCTCGTCACACCTGGCAATGCATGTTTGCAAGTGCAGTGGTGCAAAGAGCACCGGCAATGGACTACCCAGCAGTGGAGAAATGTGATATGGTCAGATGAATCATCCTTTACCATGTTGTCAACAAATTGACAAGTGCACATGTGGCGCCAACCTAAAGAACTCTACAGCCCTGAGTGCATGATTCCAGCAGTGAAGGGTTCTGGTGGTTCCGTAATGTTGAGGGGCACATCCCTCCTGCAAAATTCCAGAGGCTGGTAGATTATGCCACGGCGCATACAGGCTATACTGACCGCACGTGGTGGCCCAACGTCCTATTAAGTGACTTTACATTGGTGTTTCCATTTTTTGGTCCACTATCAGTATGTTTGTGCTATTATTGGATACCCAGCACGATTTAAAAAAAACAAAAAAAAAAACAGATTTCCTCAAATAAGTCAGGAGGATAGCAATATAGAGTTCAGAAGGCAAATAACATCTTGAAATGGTCAAATGGGAAAAGACCTAAATTGAGAGAAAGTGTTCACCTTTTTTATAAAACTATAAGGAACCATAGGGACCCCCCCCCCCCCCCCCCCCCACCAGTGGCCATACTACACGCTGCAAGGAAGTTTACTTTTAATGTACCACAATGAACAAAATTCACATTAAAGAGATACATGATATTGACACCCTAAAAATGACATTTTTAAACGTAAAATTGTTGAGTAGGGCCTTGGTTTAGTCTAACCGTGCATGGATATGCATTGAATAGAGCTGGTGATTTGTGAAGCCGAAGTTGAATAAAAAAAATACTTGAACCATTACCACAAGTACCATGATAACCAACAATCCAGGTCCAGTGCTTTGTTTCAGTGAATCCACAGCCCAATGTAAACCTAGCACCATTGAAGCCACCTTTTCTGTAATGTAATAGTGCGTTGACTGTTGTACTGCTTACAGTAGACTGTCAAAACCTTGAGTTCTTGACCTCAACTACTTTGATGTTTTATCATTGTACAGCAAGTAAACACATCATCAACAGTTTTAAAAAATAAGTATATTTGTTAAATTTGATCTTTTCACTTTATTCCTGGCAGCTGAATTGAGACATAGGTATGTTTTTTTATGCCGAACAGTATAATTTGCATTCACACTCATCTGCCCCAGCATCTGCTGTGCCTTTTACCAAGCACTGCTATACTAAACAGTAGTGGTATATTATTAACTTTAAATCATATCAGGATTCATCATTAGTACCTGGGAATAGTAGTCCCATTGTAAGTTCAAGATCTGTAACAATCAGACCTATTTTAAGATCATAAACTGGGTTTCACAAGACCTAGGACTTTCAATGGCTTATTGTATATTTGTAAAAAAGAAATTACACATCAAAAAAGTCAACTTTGCTGAAAGCGGTAGTAGATGGTAGTTATTTGCCAACAAGCTCCAGGTACTTGTTGTGTGATATGTATAATTCTAAATCAAGTAGGATATTAAGAGGATTTTGTTTATATACAGCCAAGTCCCCGAGAAAAATCCAATCATCTGCTTGTCTCCCTATGCAAAATACCCTAGGGGAGCTAATCTGGAAGCTGAAGGTTCAGTGTTTGTCACATCAGATCTCTCTTGGTGAGAGTACCTGAAGGGATGAGCTCAGCTCTACCAGTGCTGTGACGACAGCAGCATCCGGCTCCCAGACATTTTTTTTTTTTTTTCTCTTTCTGCTGTGAGACTATGAGAAGCATGACTGTCTCAACAGCCCTACTTAGGAACAGGCGGATTTTCAAATCAAGCAAAACATACACTCGCACACGCGCGTCTGTTTCTTTATTTAAAAACAGTTGCCTACGTTTTTATCTTTTACCTGCCCCATATATCCAGAAAATTCATTGATTTAAAATAGGCACAATTAAATTGAAGATTGTTTAAAGGAGTTGTTTTATATTTAACTGATATGTAATTGCCAACCAGGTTTATTAGAGGGGGTTTAAAATATAGATGCAGAAATGGAATAGATTTTATGTAGACATTTTTTTTTTATATGTGTGTGTATTTGCAGTATTATGTTGTAAGGTGCAAAGCATACAGCAGAATATGATGTAAAACAATCTGGGAAACTGTAGAAAAAAATATATACAGCTCTGGAAAAAATTAAGAGACCACTGCAAATTTTTCTTAAATCAGCATGTCTACATGTATGGCAGCCATTCCATTCCAGTGTCTGCTGAATTCCAACACAGGCACACCTCATTCTACTGAATGAGGTACTGATTAGGGGATCACCTGAACCAAATCTTATTTAACGAGGAAAAGTATAAAAACCACTCCTGTGGTCATCACTATCCTCTTGCAATAGGACCAGCTGGATGGCAAAACAGTGCTAGTAGTACCTCAAAAGTAATTGGAATCAAAAAATAACTATTGGCCATGCCCAAAGAGTTGAAAAGGAAAGTTTTGAGTGAGGAAAAGAAGGGTTCAATTCTGGCTTTACTGGCAGAGGGATACAGTGAGCGTCGGGTTGCTTCCATCCTTAAAATTTCAAAGACGGCGGTTCATAAGAACAAGGTCAAGCAGCACACATTGGGGACAACAAAGCTACAGACTAGCAGAGGGCAAAAACGACTCTCCACTGACCGGGATGACCGCCAAAAAAAGCCCTTCATCAATGAGAAGCAAAGAAGAGCCAGGCTGAGGTTTTCAAAAGACCATAAGGATTGGACCGTAGAGGACTGGAGTAAGGTCATCTTCTCTGATGAGTCCAATTTTCAGCTTTGCCCAACACCTGGTCGTCTAATGGTTAGATGGAGACCTGGAGAAGCCTACAAGCCACAGTGTCTCGCACCCACAGTGAAATGTGGTGGAGGATCGGTAATGATCTGGGGGTGCTTCAGCAACTGAAATCGGGCAGATTTGTCTTTATGAAGGACACATGAATCAAGCCAAGTACAAGGTTGTCCTGGAAGAAAACTTGCTTCCTTCTGCTCTGACAATGTTCCCCAACTCTGAGGATTGGTTTTTCCAGCAGGACAATGCTCCATGCCACACAGCCAGGTCAATCAAGGTGTGGATGGAGGACCACCAGATCAAGACCCTGTCATGGCCAGCCCAATCTCCAGACCTGAACCCCATTGAAAACCTCTGGAATGTGATCAAGAGGAAGATGGATGGTCACAAGCCATCAAACAAAGCCGAGCTGCTTGAATTTTTGCTCCAGGTATGGCATAAAGTCACCCAACATCAATGTGAAAGACTGGTGGAGAGCATGCCAAGACGCATGAAAGCTGTCATTGAAAATCAGGGTTATTCCATCAAATATTGATTTCTGAACTCTTCCTAAGTTAATACATTAGTATTGTGTTGTTTAAAAATGAATATGAACTTATTTTCTTTGCATTATTTGAGGTCTGACAACAATCTTTTTTGTTATTTTGACCAGTTGTCATTTTCTGCAAATAAATGCTCTAAGTGACAATATTTTTATTAGTAATTTGGGAGAAATGTTGTCAGTAGTTTATAGAATAAAACAAAAATGTTCATTTTACCCAAACACATACCTAGCAGTATATAACCTTATATCAATCCCTATCAACATTACATTTTAATTTGATTTATTTTTATATTTTGTTAAGTAAAAGAACTATCCATACACATACGTATTTTAAGGATGTTCCTTTTTATGCCTCTGTTCATGCACTATTCTTTAGAGTTCTGGCCCGAAATAGCCTTCTTGTGCTTGGGAAGGAACAGTCTGATACAGATCAGTTTTCACTTCTCAACAAAACTGACTGTTGTGTTTATTAAGAGTTAATAAAACCCAATAACAGTTTTCCTCTGACATGTATGGCGCTGTGTTTTAAATCCTTCTGACAGTCTTGAATTCGTGGCCCAAGGGATAGTCTTGTCTATTTGCCTTAGTCATCCGCACTGACAGGATACTGAGAGCAAACCTAAGAGCCACTGGATTCTGTGCCTTTTACCAATAAGCTATACATATAAAATGAGAGTTCAATAAAGAGCAGGAATGAAGTGTATCCAGAAGGTACATTTTTTTTAAACTACAGGATACAGGGCAATAAACGGGTGTTTAAATATATTAAAAAGCAAACAATCGCAGTGTTAGATTAACCTAGAGGTAAGCAGATGTTATTTTAGTTTTCTAGCAATTATAAGTAAATGCCTAGAAAACCACTAATTTGATTTAAAAAAAAAAAAAAAAGTGTGATTAATCTCTGCTATAATGTGTTCCTAGAGACCTGTTCCAGGAAGGTGGCATCTATACACATCGGTCCTCGTCCCTGAGTTTTTTTCTTAGTAGTTTGCATGTTTTTTGGTTGGGTTAGGCATGGATTTCACATCGACAGCTTTCAAAATGAATACCTACAGTAGTACATTTCACGTATATTATTGGCTCACTGGTGTGAGTCTTATTTTGCGGATTAACCCAGAATTATTGTAAGTGCCCTTATATTGAGTTTAAGGAAATACACCGACAAAGCATATAAGATAGGAAAACATTATAAAAACACCACCTTGTAACATGTATATAAGCTTTGTGTGAGGTCAGAGGTAATGGAGTTGATTTCTTCATGCATATTGCTTTGATACTGTGATACTGTAAAACTACCCATTTGCCATAGTGATTGTATGTATTCCCCTTATGATTTACCAGACATTCACAACTGGATTTTTGTCTATCTTGCCTGTTATTTTCTGCCCTATAAAAGTTCTGACCCATTTCATTTTGTGAACTTATTGAAATATCTTTTTGATAAATTACCAGGCACCTCCATACTAATTGAGACCAGGGGGTGTATGTAATATTGGGATTTTACTATACTCTGAATACAAGAGATCAAAGGTTGGTTTTACTGTCACTTAAATATAAGGATACATTTCACTCCCATTGGCAAGAAGTCTTACTGTGGAAATATTGATGGAAGGTTTTTTTTTTTTTTAAATCTTACAGAAACACACCAAAGCTCTGTCACTCTCAGGAGACTAGATGCATCAATAAATGCCCTTTGAGGTGTATTTTTGACATTGGCTTTTTCTTTCACACTTTTTTTTTTCTTTAACAAAAAAATATTTGTAAAATGTCCTCTTTAGCCAACCTGGCTGTTGCAAATAGTGTGTGTCTGGGAATGTAAAGTTGGCAGGGATGGGGTTAAATCTGTCCCTGCCAGCAATCACAGGTGTGGCCATTCCCCAGTTCAGTAATTGAGTGCTAAT
The DNA here is from genome assembly GCF_017654505.1 of Polyodon spathula. Classification (NCBI taxonomy): domain Eukaryota; kingdom Metazoa; phylum Chordata; class Actinopteri; order Acipenseriformes; family Polyodontidae; genus Polyodon; species Polyodon spathula. The sequence goes on along the minus strand of NC_054548.1, from coordinate 18,770,611 downwards.
TGGAGTGGCCCCATGTATGTAAGGAAGTAGAAATCCTTTGTTGGGGAGGTGTTAGGTGAGTGTTTTGGATTTGTGTTTTAGTGTCTTATTTTGACTGCATGTAGGCTGGGCAGTCACCTTCACTACAGCCGGTTAGTCTTTTGTTTGAACCTTTATTCTGGCCCTCATGCCAGTTTGTTTCTGTTTTATTTGTTGTTTTGCTTATTAAATGTGCACTCTAGTGCTTAAACTGCAGCTTTGTTATCTCAGAGTCTCTTTCCTGACGATAACACCTGGCCACGGCACTATCCTGTCACACTGGCCCTAAAATCTACAGTAATAAAACTTAACCAGCTGTCTGAGATATATCTACAATAAAGTTGTAAATAATGGGCCTGGTTTGATAGCTTAAATACAGTTTAAATGCATTTGTAGACTGCCGTTAAAGAAACAAAACCATCTAGTACAATGTTGTGAATATCAAATTGTCTTTCTTCAGGTAAAAAAAATCTTTGGGGCTCCTGAGTGGCGCATCCAGTAAAAACACTTGCGTAGAGTGCAGGGTGCACCCTATAGTCTGGACGTCACCAGTTGGAGTCCAGGCTATTCCTTTGCCGACTGAGGATGGTAGCTCCCTGGGGGGGAGGCGGCGCACAATTGATCGAGCTCCGTCCGGGGGGAGGGAGGGTTATGTCGGCCAGGATGTCTTCGGCTCACTGCGCAACAGATTTAGCAGCTTCTTGTACAGTACAGTATAATGTCCTTGCTGGTGGCCCTGTGACCATGTGCACAACCTAGGGGATTTGTAATCCATAATTTTAAAACCACAAATATACTACCCTGACCAAAAAAGAAAACATGTATCTAATTATTATCCTTACTCAGAACAAACATTTTAAAACAGTTATGCATAAAGTGGATTTTGCAACACACAAGGTATTTTTTCTGTGGTTTGCTTACAGTATGCGTTTCTGTTGAAATATCATTCTCAATGTATTAAGTTCTTCAAAGATAGCATGCCAACATAATCTCAGTACTGTGGGAAATGTAAATACCTGTACATTAAAAGAAATGAGAAGAATTGTCATGCAACTAAATTAAAAATCCAGAATCTGTACCTCAACAAAGTGGTTTGTGAGAGTTGAAATAAGATTCTGACAGCGATAAACTTTCCGATGGGCGATTGATGGTAATTCCAGTGCTGCACTATCTAATTATCACTTAATTGCACCTCTTATGTAAGGCAATTTACCCACTTTGTTCTATTATATGTTCAAGATGTTATTCAAAAGCTGGGCTATCCTGATTGCAAATCCTTTTAAGATGGCATTGTAATATCGAGGACCCTTGTCCACCATGAGATTTTAGATATTCTGGGTTTCAAATTAGCCTATTTTGCAGTAGATACAGGCACATGTATTAGATTTGACAGCATGATTCAATTCATCATTCCCTGTTCGTAAACATAGCTGCCACAGTTTATCACTATTGGTTTTTACTTTCTTGGGGGGCGGGGTGACCTGTATTCATGTTTACAATATTCTTTTGTATGTTTCAATTCTCTCATGGCTATTCACAGATTTCAGAGAACCATTCTTTTTGTGCTGGAAAGAGGCACACCCTCACTTAATCTTTAAATTCTTAACATTCTGAACACTGCCAGTCACACAATTATTCTGTGGTCCTATCCTACCATCTGGTGAAAGGTAATAAATTAGGGGCTATGTTGATGCTCAGTCATCCTGTCAAAACAGATAATCAGCATACATGGGGGATAATATACAGTGTCTGCTTTAATAGCACTTTAATTTGTGTTGTTGAATATGTTGCTTGAATTAATCAGTCAGTTAGTGAATAACAAAACACTGCCTCATATTGTTTATTATTTCCTATTGGTGATGAATATTGCCTGTGACTGGGGAGTAATATAGTTTTAACTAAAGAACCACAATATCCAACTGTAATGATATAGGACATATTTTAGCACAAGTTATTGAGAGTATTGCAATCTGAGGATTTAGGAGCCTATTTGCCTGTCTTTCCCATTTTAGTGCTGATACTGTGGTTTTAATTCTGCATGTACAACTCTGACAGAGGCTGAGAGTTACTAACGCACCTTGTTTTAATTCAATGGATTATATAAGGTTGGTTCCTGTATGGGATTTCAAGAACGAGTTAGGGAGAGTTATAAACTCATTTTTGTGCGATGGTTAACAAGGGGATCAATAATTTAATGCACTTTTCCAGATTTATAAGGCAATTTAAAAATGATCTTTTCACCAAAAGTGCAATATATGTCTCATCACAGCTATAAATTCAGTGTTGCAATGGTAATAGAATGCTTTATTGCAAGACATACAGCCTTGCATTCTTCATGTTCAGACATAGATACGCCTTCCTAAATCATGAATCTTTCCTGTCTGCAGCTTTTATAAACAAACCACAGCCATTTTTTCTTCTCGTTGCAAGCATGGAAATCCAACCAGGAAATGACAAAAACTGAAACAAAGTTTGTACCAATAAGAATTCAAATAAACAAGGAAAACAAAACCCTTGCTAGCACAAACCTCACAAATTATATATATATATATAAAAAAAAAAATACATTCAACATCTCTGCTCTCTTTAAGTGGTCTATTAATGTAAAGTAGACCAGTCAGGTTTTTATACCTATTTTTGTTTATAAGACGGAAAACCCAAAAAGAAAATAATAATAATAATAATAATAATAATAATAATAATAATAATAATAATAATAATAATAATAATAATAATAATAATAATAATAATAATAATAATGCAAATTAATGCCCCAAACCAGCTACAGACATATATTATTACAGGGTTGTAGGATGGTAAATGTCTGTGTATGAGGGAAAGGTTAATTAAATAAAGGGAATACCTTTTAGTGACCTTGGTAGGTTGCTAATTTATGATGTCACAGTTTTAAACTGACTTTGCAGTTGAATGGAATTGTCAAAAAAAAACTAAGCCTTTGAGAGGAGGTGACTTTTTTTGACAATGGAATTCGGAAAGGTGCCTGTACTCTATTTTTGAAAGATGATATGGGCTTACCTTATGATCGTTCTAGTTCCTCTTTGATTGGCTAACCGACTTTCTTTGATTTCTGTGAGACATTACACACAATTATATAATACTGCGTATAATATAAAAATATTAATATATATATATAATATATATATTATATATTATATATATATATATATATAGATCTAATAATATATATATTATCGACTGAATAACTTAAAGAATTGTGTCTATCATTAGGCACTAGCTTGTGGTCAGCTGCATATCCCAATGCAATTATTTATTTATTTATTATATATACTCTTCCCATGTCTTTAAATCATCTCCCTAATTCTACAATTTCAAACATACCCCGGTAATCCTCACTAATGCTTTAAATTAAAAAGACGAGAAATTTAATGCATTTCCATTGCTACTGTATAACACATGGCTTAATGGATTCTATTTATATTAAATCAATTCCAGCATCTCCAGTTTATATACAGTACTTAAAGTGAAATCCTGGTATACCCATCTGTCATGTTTACTGTGAAACAAATGTTAACCATTAAACTTGACAATTTGAATACAAATTGTCACTAGGTCTGTTTTGAAGCATAAAAGTGTTTCAGTCCATTGTGTTTTTCAAACTGCCTCTCTTACTAATACTGTATGTGTTTTAAAATAAACACCTGCAACTCTAGTGAATTCTGTTTCAGTCATTTAACGACTGTCTACTGTATCTAAAGTATTTCAGTTGTTCTCAAACTGACCTCATGTACACATAAGTTGCCCAGAGGCTCTCTAACATTATTCTTGAAACTTCTCTTTTCTTGAAACACAGATCCATTATTTACAGTACCAGAATTGCTCATTTACCAGTGTGGTGAGATACAGGCCCTGTGATACTTACAGAAAATAAGCAGATACTTAAACATTTACTTTCACTGTAGTACAGTTTTATTTTCTTGTTTGAGATTTGCCATTTTCACAGGTTTCATTTGGGAAGTTCCTATTTAAAACAAGGGTTCACAAATCAAATACGTTTTGAGAACATATAAAGTATTGATTTTCAGCTTCTATTGACGACATACAAGGTTATTTTTGTTTTTTTCTTTCCCACAGCGGCTAATGCGGTCCTCAGTCTTCCACATGTTCATCCTGAGCATGGTGGCAGTGGATGTGATCGTCGCTGCCAGCAATTACTACAAGGGGGAGAATTACCTGCGCCATTACGACGAGTTTTATCTAGCCGAGGTGAGGTTTTGTAGTACAGACTGTGTTTTCTTTCTTTTCCCAAACAGAGATAAAAAGGAAATCCAACCCAGTCCTGTGGAGCAGGATTATACATTCATCTATATTCCCTTAAGTGCCACAAGAAAGCATGGTGAAGCTGCATTGTCTGACAGTGTGTGGAAGACTGTCAGACTGCCATCCCGAAGGTGGTTTCTTATACAAAAAATGTCAACCATAATGAGTTGATGGTTGAATGGAGCCTAACTCACTCTTCAACTGAGCATCTGACAGAAGCAGTTATATGACTTCTTTCTTTTTTTTCAAACTAAAACAGGTTTCATTAATGCTGAATGCAGTCAGAATTGTTCAGCTTAATGTCGATAATAGCAATAATAAATAATGCAATACAAAAATGGTGTTCTTTTGAGAGCACTGCATAATTAGATTTAAATTGACTTTTTTTGTGTTATTATTGCAGTACTGTGTTCAAGTCAATTGAATGGGAATACGTTTGATTATTTACAGTTGCAGCAAAAATACCAGCACTACACTAATATAAGAAGATTCTAGAAAACATGTTAAATATAAGCATTTAGTGAACATTAGCCACTAATTAATATGACCTAAGACAACCAAAATACACCATTTCTGGTAGTTTACCTATCAATCTTTATTAAAAAAAAAAAAAAAAAAAAAAAACACTTAAGCAATTTAAAATACTTGTTTATTACAAAAGGATAATTGAAAATTAGTTGATTAAAAACCATTACACAGTAACTAAGCTGCATTATAAAGTCAATAGTCAGAAAAAGAGGTCATTATTTCCAACATCTGTTGAAGAAGGTTTTGGCAACACAGCAGAGATGGTCAAGACAGGAGGAGCACTTGTAGCAAACTACAACAAAGGAAATGGCTACAGATCAGAATCGCAGAAATATGGAATACCAAAATCCACAATCAGAGCAGTAATGAAGAAGTACCGCTGAACAAATTCAACTGAAACATTTGAAAGAAGTGGACGTTAAAAGAAAATGACAGGTACAGTAGGTAGGCATCAGGCATAATTGTGCGAAAGAACTGTACAAAGGCACCTGAACACAAAAGAGACTTCATTGTAAACCACTTTTAAAGAAAATTCATAAAACAAAGCTTTCTTCAACAAAACTGTGGTCCAATGAAACTAAAATATAATTGTTTTCCAAATGTGGACCACAGTATGTTTGGAGAATAAATGGGAAAGCCTTCAATGAAGAAAACCTTGTACCTACAGTTAGACATGGAGGTGGTTCCATCATATAGCAGACCCTTTATCTTCCAGCATGACAGTGACCAAAAGCATACAGCTAAGTCAACTCTGCAATTCTTGGATAAAACTAAGATAAAAGTTCTGGAATGGCTTTGCAATCGCCAGCTCTCAATCCAATAGAAATGCTTTGGACTGATCTGAAAAAAAGCTGTAGCCAAGCATTGTGTATCCAGTCTGTCTGAGCTGAAGGAAATATGAAAGACAGAATGGGCCCAGGTTTCACCAACAAGATGGAACATACAGGTTAAGAACTGATAAAAGCAAAGGGAGGATATGCAAAATACTAAAGCAGGGATGTCAATACTTTTATCAACAAACAAGCATTTAAATTAAGGATTATTTGTTAAATTACTAGACATTGTGTATTTTGCTTTTTGTTTGATTAAAAATGGTTAAAGGTTACTAAATGCTTGTCCTTAATGTGTTACCTTGGTATAATAAGCATAGTCTGCAGCTGTAGGTCAAATTAAAATGTTTTACAGGTACTTGGTGCAAGTTTTATGATGAACCTAATATCCAGTCTCCACACACACATTCACACACACACACACACACGACAAGGGTTTCATCTCTATCATAAATTATTGCAATGTGTCGCTGTAGCGCCTAATGAAGGTTTTTTCCTTTCTCCAGATGTGTCTCGGTTATTATTTATTGCATCTGCTGACATGGCTTCTAAATCAGTAGAAAAAAAAATAATAATGACGGGCTTTTAACTGTGGGGAAGTCTAGGTGGTGCTATATTTGAAAAATGAGAACTATTTATTTATTTTTATTTTTTTACGGAATCTCGTCTGGGTAATTCAGTTTACCAAAATCATATAGGTATCTTGTTGCATTCTGTGGGGGTCTGTTTTAATGTTGAAACCAGAATAAGGGCTGTATGTGGCCTACAGGCCTCAGGTTGCTCAACCTTGATCCTAACTGGGGCAGATCATAGTGTTGTCACCATTTTGAGGTTTGCTTCAGATTGAAACTATTACGTTTGCTTCAAGTGGCTTTTGTTTTTTGCTAGCCTTTTTATATTTACATATTTAAAATACCCATTGAAAAGAAGGAAGCAAGAGTTTTGGTGATGATGCTGATTACCTGTAGGAGCAACTCGTTGCTGTACTATATTTCATCCTGTCTGTGCCTGTACATTGTGTATCATTCATCAGAAAACATTAGCCATGGTTTCTTCTCTCTCTCTCTCTCTCTCTCTCTCTCTCTCTCTCTATTCTCCTGCACGGAATGTACATCACGCACGTCTAGACGTTGTCACCATTAGAAAAACAGGTTGTACCAAGAGCATGGCGCTGAGCAGGTGGAGCAGGTCTTTATACCAAAAGAAAAAGATTCTACAAGCATCAGTCAGTTTCGCCCTATTTTCCTATTATACATAGAAGGCAAGATTTTCTTCAGCATTATTGCTCAGAGATTGTCAACTTACCTATTAAAGAACTGCTAGCCTTTTTATATTTACATATTTAAAATCCCCATTGAAAAGAAGGAAGCAATAGTTTTGGTGATGACGCTGATTACCTGTAGGAGCACCTCGTTGCTGTACTATATTTCTTCCTGTCTATGCCTGTACATTGTGTATCATTCGTCAGAAAACATTACACCTCCTTTTTGTGTTTTTATTTGAAATTTCTGTTTATGAAGTCAGTATTCAGCTGACGTGCAAGAAATAAAGGCAGATAGAAGTCTGGAGACCACCCTTCTACTCAGAGCTGAATTCATGAGATAAGCTGAGTAAGCAATTATAAATTACTTGCAAAGAGTTAGAAATCCATATCCATGTCCATATAACTGCTTTTACACAGCTTACCTGACACAGAATTTCAACAAAATGTACCTTTTGATGTATAGGTTTTATATTGGATGTTCTTATATAAAGCATGCATTAGCCATGGTTTCTTCTCTCCCTCTCTCTCTCTCTCTCTCTCTCTCTCTCAATTCAGTTTAATTTCAATTCAAATTAGCTTTATTGGCTTTTAAGATATTATAAACAGAAATGATAAAACAAGTAAGCAATAACACAAACAGGACAGTCCCCTTCCCTATGAACAATACCTCTACCCACCCTCCCCCCATCGCTCCCTACCCCCTGTCCATCAGGCTGTGGCACACTGACACACATTGGGCTGCCAATTCAGAGCTGTGCGCCGATTCTCCTAGCAGTATCCCTATTTTATCAGTGCCAGTAAGGAGTATGAAATTTGGCATGAGACTCATAAATTTTGTCATATATTTCTCCCTTATTTCTGTGTATTTGGAGCAGAATAACAGGAAGTGCATCTCTGTTTTTACCTCTCCTGATTCACTGTGGAGGCTCAGCCTGTGCTCTCTGAGTCGGCCAGTTTCGTACTCTGTACTTTGTTAACGTTTGTCTTTATGTGTTTGTAATTTTGATTAAATAATCTGCCAATTGGAATTTTCTGTTTAGGGACCGATTAACATACTAATTTGTTTTGTGATATAATTTTTTCCAATTTTCCAAGTTTGTTTCCAGATTGTTGTTGTGTTGTGCACAGTGTCCCTGTTCTCATTGCGGTGTGACGATGCCAGTACTAGCTGGCCCAGAGGGTCTGTCTCTGGGGAGAACTTGTTGCTCATCAGGGCTTCATAATATCTGTGTGTGGCGGCTTTATTCAGATAGGCCCAGAATTTGACTGCTGTCTTCTGGATGGGAATTATTAATGGGAGAACACCTAGTTCAGACGAACAGTTGAAAAGAAGCTGGATAAATTTGGGGACATCATCTACTCATATGGAAGCAAGAGGTTTGGAGTTGAAAAAAGGAAGAAAAAAGTACAAACTATTCCTGGAAAGTCTAGACGGCAGCAGGAGATTGAATGCTTAGTTAGAGAAAGGAGGCAGCTGAGGAAGAGCAGAACAAAATCAGGAGGGACTCAATCTGTTACAAGGCGTCATAAAAGATAAGCTTGCAACATTGTGCAGAACTGAGCGCCTACGGAAACACTACAAGAAGAAGGAGCATGCGAGAACTAACTTTTATAAAGACCCATTCAAATTTGTAAAGAAGTTATTCATCAGTGAGAAAAATGACACACTAAAAGCATCAAGTTTGAGCTGGAGAGATATTTGGAGGAAACACATACAGATGCAAAAAGGCAGGAGCCTATGCCAGTTCCTTCAGATATCCCACCTATTAATCCACCAGAATACCAAATGGAGGACAGTGCACCTAAGTGGAGAAGTAGAGCAAGCTGTGAAAAAAGCAAGGGCGTAATCATCTCCAGGGAGTTCCGTTCACAGTGTACTATTATGTATTTTGGGTCCGGAAATAAGTGAGCCCAGACAAGGAGAACAGTTCAAAATCAAATGTCGTTTATTCAGACAGTTACACACAGAACACAGAACCCCCGAAGCGCACATGCGCCTTCCCTTTTATACTGCAGCTAACACGTTGCCTTACACGTGTTAGCTATACATTGTAACTATTTAGTGCGTGCTGTGCACGTGAACACGATCTGCACCTGCAGTGTAATATATAACATGTACAAAAATGCTTCAGGAGTTCTAAGAATCCTGTGAAAATTGATCAATCTGGCATGAGAAAAACAGGTTGTACCAAGAGCATGGCGCTGAGCAGGTGAAGAAGCAGGTCTTTATACCAAAAGAAAAAGATTCTACAAGCATCAGTCAGTTTCGCCCTATTTTCCTATTATACATAGAAGGCAAGATTTTCTTCAGCATTATTGCTCAGAGATTGTCAACTTACCTATTAAAGAACTGCTTCATTGACACTTCAGTACAAAAAGCAGGAATTCCAGGTTTCCCAGGATGGTTAGAACACATCAATCAACATCAATTGATTTTTTTATTTAATATAGCATTGACAAGGCTGTTCACGGCTTTGTTGTATAATGATAAAATGTTGTTCGCCTCCGCTAACAAGGTGGCAGCAGCAGTTTTAGTTGAGTGATGTCTACAGCACATCTCCTCGATTCTGTGCAGCACTTTGCAGAACTGCGGAAATCTGCGCTATAAGAATACGACCAATGTCTCAAATAAAATTAGCACAGACACGCGACTGCAGCAGGACAGAGACTACTTATTATCAACTTAGTTTTGTTTGAACAAGTTATAACAGTATTCCTATTTTCTTAGGTAAGTGAAGAAATCATTTTTTACTAACTCCACATGTGTAATAATCATTGGAAAGCTTACTTGTGTAATGTTGTGACATGTAGTTTTTTTTGCTATATATATTTCATTTATCCAGTTGAAAAAATCAACGTCTCATCTCTGCTCTTAATTAATAACCTGTAATACACGTTTGTGTTTTAAGCAAAATAACAAACATTTCCCAATTCTATTTAACATCAGCTAAACAAGTATTTGTTTATTTAATTTTATACGTTAAAATGTTTTAACAAACTACAGCACCACGTCACGTCATTTTGAACAAACACTAGATCTTAATACTGTTGCAGTATAACATTGAGAGTGAACACGTTTTTGTTTTTTTGGGGGTTTTTTTTTACTCTGATTTTCTTTATAAAAAAGAAACGTACCAAGTTGTTTGACATAGTAAAATACTAAATGCCAAATGTTTAAATCATTCCAAAAAAAGGAAGTGTGATTTGTTGGTTTTATTTTTGTGAATTACAATAATTTAAGTGATTTACATTAGTCTTTCTTAATTTAAGCCTTTATTTTATAATTTGCATGATGTACTGTATACCATGATATTAAGGTTACCACGGTATTTTTATTTATTTTTTAACAGTTATCATACCGTTTTATACCGCCCCATTCCTAATCTCTATAATTAAAGGTAAAGCAGTAGATAAAAAGGTTCTACATTAATGGTGAGGCAATACCAACAGTGTCTGAGAAGCCAGTGAAAAGTCTTGGGTGATGGTACGACGGGGATCTAAAGGACACAGTTTGTGTGTGAGAAGTTGGACAATAAGCAGTGGAAGGGTTGAAGAACATAGACAGCAGAACTTTACTGGGCAAACTGAAACACTGGTGCTTTGTTTGGTCTACTGTCGTGACTGCTGTGGCCACTGACTGTACAAGTTTTTTTTTTTTTTTTTTACAACAGTAGAGAAGCTGGAAGCTTTTATCAGTTCATACATCAGGAAATGATTGTGAGTTCCATGCTGTCTCAAGAAAGGCTGGCAAGACCTATGGACAATGGAACAGAGCAGGATCAGTTACCTGATTAGGTTAACATATGATGTTCTCCCATCACCACAGAACCTAAACATCTGGGTAGGAAAGGATCCCTTATGTCCTTTGTGTTCATCACCTGTAACATTAAGGCACATTTTGACAGGATGTAAGGTGGGTCTTAGCCAAGGACAGTTTACTTGGCGCCATGACCAGGTGCTGCAATGTTTGGCCTAGCGTTGGAAGACAAGCGTAACATGACCAATAAGTTGCCACCAGTTCCATCAAAACATTACACACAAAAGACAACATTCCTCTGTCCAGGAGAGCAACAGCCAAGAAAAGGTGTTAAAACCAAGCCTCATCCAGGACAACTGGAAGCTGCTAAAGACTGGAAAATGTCTGCAGATGATGGTCAGTGACTTATTTTTCCACCTGACATTGCCACCACTAACCTTCGACCAGATATTGTCTTGTGGTCTGGATCAGCATGTCTTGTTCACTTGGTAAAGTTGGATGCTGTAGATGAGGTGTATGAGAGGAAGAAACTTCGGTATGCTCAACTAGCCACTGAAGCGGAACAACGAGGATGGAGAGGCTGGGTTTACCCAGTGGAGGTGGATTGTCGAGGATTTGTGACACAATTTACAACCCAGTTTCTTAGAGACGTCTGATTCAGTGGCCAAGAGTTGCGTTGTCCAGTGAAGAACTTATCTGAAGCAGCAGAGAGGAGCAGCAACTGACTGGTTGAGACAGAAATATTCTGGTTGGGGATCTCAAGCACCATAGAAAGAAAGAAACGCTGATGTATGGGTAAGTAAGCTGAGTTGAGTTGGGTGGGGGAAGGAGGGGGGAGATGCTGGGCCGCCAGAATCACCATCAAGCCTTCTTGAGGTGTCGTGGTCTAGTCGACGAAACACAGAGGATGGAAGGTGACTACTTCAAGACCCCAGAGGTGTAGCATACTTTGCTCAATCCAAACAGTTGTCATGCTGATGCACTGGGAAGACTGCACTGTGCTTATCTTGGCGAGAGCTGAGTTCAAGTCAGCATGAAATTTTAACATCTACTCTCATGTAACGGAAAACATTGTCTGTACGCATTCTTTGGGACGTTTCAATGGCCGAGTGAGACTGATAGGAGCTAAGAGAAGCGGAAAAAGAGGGGGGAAGCAGATTGGAGCAATACACATAGCCCCTGCACCACAGTCATAAACAAACAAGATAGCTGCTTCCGCAAACAGCACTCAAAGAATTGATATAGATCATAGATATTTAAAGAGGTTTTTTTAGATGTTATAGTAATAAAATAATGACTTGGATTGCATTATTGAGGAGTTTGGTGATAAATCCTCTCCTGATCAATCATTTTATCAGTATGCACGACTATGAGAGGGATGTGATAAATACAGCAAACAAGAGGTGGGGTGGGGCTGGAGATGCAGTTCTAAGTGTCCTGTTGATATGCAGTGTCTTTTAAACCTGTTTTACTTTAAATAAACTTAATTTTAAATAGTGTGTGTAATAAGTGGGCCGCAAAGAGTAAAGATTAAGCAAAATTTGATTGGCTTTGATTTTGAAAAAAATTATTCTTATGGCATAGAATGCTCTCTCTCTCTCTCTCTCTCTCTCTCTCTCTCTTTTTCTGAGAGAAAGAGACTCTGTGTGTGTGTGTGAATATATATATATATATATATATATATATATATATATATATATATATATATATATATATATATATATACAGCTCTGGAAAAAATTAAGAGACCACTGCAAAATTATCAGTTTCTCTGGTTTTACTATTTATAGGTATGTGTTTGGGTAAAATGAACATTTTTGTTTTATTCTATAAACTACTGACAACATTTCTCCCAAATTTCAAATAAAAATATTGTCATTTAGAGCATTTATTTGCAGAAAATGACAACTGGTCAAAATAACAAAAAAGATGCAGTGTTGCCAGACCTCGAATAATGCAAAGAAAATAAGTTCATATTCATTTTTAAACAACACAATACTAATGTTTTAACGTAGGAAGAGTTCAGAAATCAATATTTGGTGGAATAACCCTGATTTTCAATCACAGCTTTCATGCTCTCCACTAGTCTTTCATATTGATGTTGGGTGACTTTATGCCACTCCTGGCGCAAAAATTCAAGCAGCTCAGCTTTGTTTGATGGCTTGTGACCATCCATCTTCCTCTTGATCACATTCCAGAGGTTTTCAATGGGGTTCAGGTCTGGAGATTGGGCTGGCCATGACAGGGTCTTGATCTGGTGGTCCTCCATCCACACCTTGATTGACTGGGCTGTGTGGCATGGAGCATTGTCCTGCTGGAAAAACCAATCCTCAGAGTTGGGGAACATTGTCAGAGCAGAAGGAAGCAAGTTTTCTTCCAGGACAACCTTGTACTTGGCTTGATTCATGTGTCCTTCACAAAGACAAATCTGCCCGATTCCAGCACTGCTGAAGCACCCCCAGATCATCACCGATCCTCCACCACATTTCACAGTGGGTGCGCGACACTGTGGCTTGTAGGCCTCTCCAGGTCTCCGTCTAACCATTAGATGACCAGGTGTTGGGCAAAGCTGAAAATTGCACTCATCAGAGAAGATGACTTTACTCCAGTCCTCTACAGTCCAATCCTTATGGTCTTTTGAAAACCTCAGCCTGGCTCTTCTTTGCTTCTCATTGATGAAGAGCTTTTTTTTTTAGCTTTGCACGACTTCAGCCCTGCCCCTAGGAGCCTGTTTCGAACCGTCCTCGCTGTGCACTTCACCCAAGCTGCCGTTTGCCATTCTTTTTGTAGGTCACTTGATGTCATGCCTACGGTTGCTGAGTGACATTCGAATGAGTTGGCGGTCATCCCGGTCAGTGGAGAGTCGTTTTTGCCCTCTGCTAGTCTGTAGCTTTGTTTTCCCCAATGTGTGCTGCTTGACCTTGTGAACTGCCGTCTTTGAAATTTTAAGGATGGAAGCAACCCGACGCTCACTGTATCCCTTCTTTTCCTCACTCAAAACTTTCCTTTTCAACTCTTTGGGCATGGTCAATAGTTATTTTTTGATTCCAATTACTTTTGAGGTACTACTAGCACTGTTTTGCCATCCAGCTGGTCCTATTGCAAGAGGATAGTGATGACCACAGGAGTGTTTTTTATACTTTTCCTCGTTAAATAAGATTTGGTTCAGGTGATCCCCTAATCAGTACCTCATTCAGTAGAATGAGGTGTGCCTGTGTTGGAATTCAGCAGACACTGGAATGGAATGGCTGCCATACATGTAGAGATGCTGATTTAAGAAAAAATTGCAGTGGTCTCTTAATTTTTTCCAGAGCTGTGTATATATATATATATATATATATAATTATATATAATATATATTTATATATATAGAAATAAATTTATTTGACCCTTACCATCATGGTAGTACGTGCAAAAGTTTTTCTTGAAGGACTTCAGAACGCCTTTACGGAACGGTCAGATCTTTCCCAAATGTTTCGGTAAAATTGAAGTAAGGCTATGAATATATATATATATATATATATATATATATATATATATATATATATATATATATATAATATATATAATATATAGTCAGATGAAGCCCCTCTTGTCAGGAACAGGAACAAATCAAAGGTTTAAACAAAACACTACCAAACTATTCAAAATAGACAAACCCCAGAACACCCAAGCTACAGCTATCCCGTGTTTTCCTTTTATTTCTTTGCTTCCACTCCCACTCTCCACTCCTACACAACCTCTGTCTTCTGTCTTCTATATAAGGAACAGAATGTAAGTCAGCTAAGGAGGTTTCCTTAGTCCACATTTTTTATTGTAAAGCAGATGCTTTAATGTAATAATTTTTATATGCATTTTTTCTTTAAAAACCAAAACTGTTTTTCAATATTTTATCTCCCAGGTCGCTTTCACCGTTCTGTTTGACTTGGAGGCACTTCTGAAGATCTGGTGCTTGGGCTTCACTGGCTACATAAGCTCTTCCCTTCACAAATTTGAATCCCTGTTGGTAGTTGGAACGACCCTGCACATTTATCCAGACTTGTATCATTCTCAGTTCACTTACTTCCAGGTAAAAAACAAAAGGAATACTATTGGAAATAGCAGGCATTGATTTGACATACTTTATGGATAGGAGTGGTGGATTGGGATCAGTGAGGTGATTCTGGTATTCAATGTTTGCGGTTACTCTGGTGTTCATATTCATTCATTTAATGTTCCAGTTCCAGCAAGCTATAGCTCGCTAACGACACAGTGTAACCAAAATATAAAAAAAAAAAATCCTACAGACTGAATATCTTGATAGTATGATCTTAATAATATGAATATTAAAACAAAAATTAAATGGTCTGACGGTAATAATTTAAGAAATCTATTCTACTTCAGACTCAAAAATGTTAGATTTAAAAGTTGGAAAGGTTTTAGTATGATTTCTTAGTGGAGATTTACAGGCAGGGTGCAGTGACAAACATTTTTATTTCTCAATTGAGAATTAGAAGCCAACTCCCTGCATGACATGGCATCTATTAATACAAGCAACAACCATATTGCTGCTATCCAATTAAATGAGGACAGAGTAGAGGTAAATTCATGAGAATTAAAGAGTACAGTCTATGCTTTCTATTCTGGACTAAACAGTATACCTTTCCATGTTATTTGACAGTGTAGGAAAAAAGAGATAACTTCTACTTTCCAATTGTTTTAGTATATGGTAATGCAACAGCTTAAGTGTCTTTTTTGATTAAAAGTGCTACTTATAAACTATATGGCAGTTACAACTAATGTATTGTCAAAATTGCATATTCTTTGTACTGTGAGCACACTCTTAAACCCAGGGGAGACATTTAAGGAGGACAGAGATGCTTTAAACTCTTGTAAGTGGTTTTCTTCATGCATTGAGCATGCTATATGTTCAGATAACTTTATAATAATCAAGAAAATCACACAGACTCATTTTAATTTAAAGTTTAATGAATCAGAACAGTGGTAGTGCTTTTTAATGTCTATTAAATGCTTAAATAGAATTGATTGGTTGCACAGACCACTGTAAATCCCAAGTGATTAGCAATCTAGGCGATCCAGTGCTTATACAGGTTTAACAGCATTAATTCTTCAATATATTAATACAAATATGGTTATCATATGCTTAGCCTTCAGGCCGTAAAATGCAAAAAGCTAAAGCTCCCACCATTAAATCCTACAACATAATATATCACTCTGTTAAGACTAGAACATAATTTCAAAACCTTATAGCAATGAATCCGATATAAACAAGATATAAATTCAAATACAGGCTTACCTTCCAGTTTATGGAAGTATAGTGTAGGATATATTGAAAAAGAAGAACTGTCATCAAAAGACACACTTCTAAATACGACCAAACAGCAATCAGTTTTTCAGAACCCCTCAGAGCATGGACCACATCAGCTTGCAAGATCAAGTTCAATGGTGGTGAATAGGGTCTTGCTCTGGGCATATATAGGATTTTCTCTCCATTGAATACATCAGGTGTCCCAATTAAATCTGGTCATCAATAATATATTCTAGAAGGATACGCTTAACTCTTTTTAAAAACAAATTTGAGTTATATAAAAACATTAAAAATGAATTGGATAAAACTACTTTCCAAAATATTGGAACATGATCTCATGGTTTTCATTTTTAACCCTTCCTTTCACTAAAATTTAGGTGAACCAAAGTTCACAGGATCCTTGCTACAAACAATACATTGTGGGTCTAGAATATATACCCTCAGAGCCTTTTCAATGTAGTTTAACTTCATATACAAATGTGTGTTAACAAAATATTGAACAAAGACTGTAGGGGTTTATCTTAAGCCTTTGAATAAAGCTGCTAAGCATACAGTCACCAGTCCAGTTATTTTCATTTAAATTCAGGCTATAATGAAAATGTTAAAAGGTGGGGTGCAGAAACATAAAAAGTAATTATTGAGTGCAGTTAAACTGTAAGAGCATACAGTACCAGTCAAAAGTTTGAGTACACTTGCTGGAAACTAGGTTTCTTTCATAATTGACAAATGACGATTGACGATGTTTTACATCGTATACGTTTCTGTAAATACTTGAAAATGAAAACACATGTTACAGTATACAAAACAAAACATAAGGAGTATCAAAGCAATGTTCAAGAAAATTGAAAATTGTCTTTAAATCTTGGATTCCTCAAAATATCCACCCTTTTCCTTAATAACAGCCTCACAAACACAAGGCATTTGGTTAACAAGTTTCAGCAGGAAATCATCCGACATGTCTTCCCAGCTGAGATGTAGGGCACTTGTGGGTAGCTTTGCTTTGACTCATCTGTCCAGTTCATCCCATACAAGTTTTGTGGGATTGAGGTCTGGAGACTGTGCAGGCCAGGTCATTAAATTGAGTTGTCCTTCACTTTCTTTCTTCGCCAGATAGTTTTTGCACAACTTTGAGGTGTGTTTCAGTTCATTATCTTGCTGAAGAATGAAGGACTGTCCAACTAGCCATAATCCTGATGGAATGGCATGGCTCTGAGGTATGCTATGATAGCCATGCTGGTTGAGCTTGCCATGGACTTGATAAAGATCACCAAGTCTGTCAGCAGCAAAGGAACCCAAGACCATGACACTACCTCCTCCATGCTTGACAGTGGGAACCACACATGTAGAACTCATGCGCTCACCCTCTCTGCTTTAGTTATATTACAAATACTCGGCGGTTGGACCCAAATATTTCAAATTTTGACTCATCGGTCCATAAGACCAACTTCCACTCCTCAGACATCCAGTTTCTGTGTTTTTTGCCCCAGGCAAGTCTCTTCATCTTATTCTGCACTCTTAACAATGGTTTCTTTTCAGCAATTCTTCCAGTTAGGCCAGCTTCACACAATCTCCTCTGAACAGTTGATGTTGAAACATCTGTACTTCTAGTAGCATTTAGCTGAGCTTGTATTTCAGGGGCAGTTAATCACCGGTTTCGCAGACTTGTGACTCGAATGAACTTGTTCTTTGATTCTGAGGACACCCTTGGCCTGCCTGACCTTCTTCGGTCCTCATGAGTGCGAGTTTCTTCAAATCGTTTGATGGTCTTGGCCACAGCAGTACAGACACACTTTCTTGCGATTTGTCTTTTTTCTTCGCTTAACTGAGCATATTTTGCCATTTTCTGCTCCCTCACATTCAGGAATGACAAACTTGTGCCTATGCTACCTATTTTTATAGTACTCATGGACCCTCACCTGTTAACAATAATTGATAACAAAAGGCTAATTAGGTAACATGCTAGTTAACTCAGAGAACATCTAACAAATACACTTTTATACTTAGGCCAGTGTTCTACACCGTGCTACTGACTGACTTGGGCTTCAGACTGAAATCCCCTTGCATTGGGTGACCATTTCATTGAAATTGACAAGATTTACATTTTCATTTAAAAATAAAATTTTTGAATGCAATTCACTTATGATTATCAGCTTATATAAGTACACATCATATAATGAAACATTTACTCCACTGTATTTATTTCGAGACACAAAGAACAAAAAAAGGTACATTCTCCCAGCTCAGGAACTCCGTACAAAATAGCCGAGTGCGTCGCCTCTCCGTGGCAACAGATCAGCCACAATTTAACATGAAAAACAAGTACAGTAATACCTGTCAATTTATGAAAACGCAAGAACCAGTGGTCTCCTTTTTTGGACTTGCTGCACAACTTTCTCTGAACAAATCATATAATAATTCTTACATATACATCTAGCCTACATCAACATTATAAAGTAGCCTAAGGCATTTTCGCAGGTCTAATGGTGAAAATAATAAAAAATAAATAAAGCTGAAGTTTATGTTAAGATTGGCAATCTAAATAATCCGGAGGCAGAAGATCTTACGCGGGAGTGTCCTGACGAAATCGAGAGACTTCACAGGAATGCAGAATGTGACATAACGTTCATTATAAGCAATAATTCTAATGAAATGATAAGATCATGCCCTTACCCTCTGCACCTCTTTTTTTTCCTGGCAGCCTCTTGAGTCCCAGTGATTTAACTTTTTTTACTAGAAGATGCTGCTGTCCTGCAGGTACCATCCTGATAAATGGATGGTACTTCATCCTTATTTAATTTAACTTTTTTAACAGCACCCATCTTGAATATCATTAAATTAATAAAGCTGTCTTTGGTAAAGTGGGTGCTGCAGATGCAGCTGCCGCTGTTGGGCTTAGAATCCCAATCCTTAATCCTCCTCACGAACTTCACCCATTGCCGACATCGTGCCAGTTGTTTAGGAAACTTGTGGAGAGATACCAGTGGACCTGCTGTGTTGGAGCAACTATATATTACACACCTATTTACCATGGTATCTCTCCCCTAGGTGCGTTGTGTTTTGGTGAGCGGTTTTGGTAAGCGATAATGCAGGAAAGCAGTGGCGGGATGGCGAGCTTGTCCTGGTTTGATTTCACTCATAAATTAGCCGCAGCTTCGAGTGATCTGGACTTTTTATAGAGGTGTCAACTTCAGAGTTTAAAATATTTTTTTCAGAGTAAAACAGGTTTAAAAGGCCTGCAGAGGAAAAGGACATCAGTACTGCATCTCCAGCAAAGCCCCACCCCTTGTTCGCTGTTTTTTTCACATACCTCTTTATAATCATGCATACTGATAAATCCTCTCCTGATCACTCGTTTTATCACCAAACTCCTCAATGATGCAATACAAGTCATTATTTTATTAATATAACAGTATAACACCCCTTTTTTCGGCTTCATTCAGTGTCTATTGGTCTCACTCAGCTATTGAAAGGTTTTCTGGGTTTTTTTCCAGAGAGAAAAAAACAACTAGAGACCTGTGATTGACGTCTTTTTGATGATGTCAGACAGGGTCCAACATTGGACTGGTCCGACATAAGACCTCAAAGGGTTAAATATAATGCTGTCATATTAACTGCACCATGCTTGGACTAAGCATGACCTTTCTCTTTTCTAATAACTCCCCTGTACAAGCAGATTTCAGATACCCTGTTTACTTGCCAAGGCCAGTATTTTAACTAATATGAAACTCTACTGTAAGCACTTTTCCAAATTTACAGCATGAAGTAATGTTTGGTTCACAAACATCATTCCTGTTAAAGTCGCTACCTTTCTGATAAGAACTGATACTGTAGACAACTTTTCTAATTTAAATGAAATGCTCGCTTTGGCCGCCAAGTTTTCATTAATTTCTATAATATAATGAAGAGAACGGACATTTCCCTGTATACACAATTATTCTGGTACCAAAAGGTATTTTGTTTGTTAATATTAACAGTATCGCTCATTATAGAAAGGACCTTGGCTTTTAAGTTGATGATCACCAAAAATCCCATATCAATAGCCAGAACTTATTTGTCATGCCCAATACTGCTTTTGCTTTTAAGCAGGTGAAGAAAGAATTTCAAAATTAGTTATCTTCAGCAAGCTTACTAAGTTATTAAATACAGTTTACACTTTGTTGTCTTATATTCAAACTTAACAGTTCCTCTGTTTTTTTTTTATTTGCAGTAAAACCTTTACATAACTAAAACCTTTACATAACTATAATTGATATTGTAATGTCTAAAAGACTTTTTGTTTAGTTGAAGACAGAAACTGAACTAATCCATAAATTGATTAAATGTAATGCTTGCTCCTGCTTTTACCGTCTATTTTTATTACAGTAGCGCCTTAAACAAGCAAATGCAACCTTGAATATTAACACTTAGGACTGCTCATACATTTACTTAATGTTATTATATTAGGTTTCTTATTTATTTCAATACTTTTGTTTTTTCTTACTATAATCAAACCTAGTTCATTTGCTTCTGGCATATTAACTCTGTTCCATAGAGTTTGTCAATCTGCTCTCGCTGGATCAAATTGTTTTAAGGCAGTGTGTCTAATTACAAATTAATATTTTTAGTGGATGAGGAATGTAGAGAAAACGTAAATCAGTTTATGAATATTCAAAAGAAAACAAATGTTTCGAAATATGCAAAAATAAAAAATGGCAGAAGTGGGTGCTGCTGCATTGAGGTACACATTCATGCTTTGCTGAACAGCCACTGTTTATTGCAGAGAGGTATATATTGGTGACTTCGTGTAACAGTACTGTCTGTAGTAAAACACTGCCTAATGCCGACAGTCTTAATCATAAGTATTGGACAGAAAATGATGATGCTTTAGTTGTCAATTTTCTTTTTTATGATTTCAAGGCTAATAAACCTGGCTTGTTTGGCTGATGTCATGCTCATACCTTCTGTAGATAATATTTCCGTCAGCACAGCAATTGCCCAAATGTTCACAAAGTACTAGCTTATTTGGGAAAATGTGGCTTCAACTTGCATAGCTTTGGCTTTATCATACATGCCAGGGACATATTAATTAGAAACCAGAATTGCTACTCATCATATTCAACAATGTAAAGTGTTTTTTTCTGAGATTTCTTCCCCTGATTTTTACCAATGTACAACTATTTTGTACCGATTTCATCCCTATTTTAATATGTAAAATAAAAAAAAATGAAAGATAAAAACCGAAAACGCGGAACGCTACTAATAAGTCAGCTTGTTCCCAGCAAGATTCGAATTCTCCTTCTGGCTCAGCTCGAAGTGGCTCTGCGAACACCACAACAGGCTTGTGCATCCAGTGCTGTACGTCACAGGTGTGGGCGACCAGGGTCTTCACTTGATACCTGCAAGACACTTGTACACATTTGGCAGGAACACCTTCCTCACATTCTAGTTTACCCAAATGAGCCCATGTCACTGGTTGACCACTGTTACAGCCCACACATTCAATTATCTTTACATCTTGTGGGTCCACATTCAAGTGTGAAAATGACGTCCCTTTAGGACTATTACATTCAAACAGAATTTGACAGTGTCTGACTAAGTGACTGCAGGCTGGGCAAGGTTTGGACCAGGTCATTGGTGATCCACCTCTGCACTTATTACATTAGAAAAGGATTGCATTTAACTGCTCTGCTCTGAGTCAGCTCTGTACAATGAACAATGGTTCTGGTTCTATAAATGTTTTCCTGTTGTTCACAGAGGGTAATTTTAGGAGGCATGCCCTCCATCCAGAATACAGGGGTTGGCCAGAATTCACTATTTTTCATATCACTTGGTTTCCAACCTTTTTTATCTTGCACATCATCAGTTGGCAGACTCATTGTAACTGAATCTGGGTCCATTAAAGACCTGCTTACCCAAGCAACTGAGACCTTCCATGCAAAGGGTTCTAATGATTTATAGCACAAAAGGGAATGCCAAAGCCACCCGTACCAGTATAATTCTTAACTTTGCTTGTTAAGAATGTTTAGCTGAAACATTTATTAAAATGTGCACAGCCAAGGGCTGACTACTGATCAATCATGATGGACTGCCTTGTTTTCCTGGGAGAGACAAATTCACTTGGTGCAGTGGGGTTAATTAAATGCAATAAATAAAAAATTGCGATTATTTGACTGCAATGTAACAATTTTCTCAACCAAAACTTAAACATGAATTAGGTTTTATAACAAGTTCATTTATTACCATTTTCTTTGTCCTTGAAATAAGGATTGTTTCATGAATTATTATACTTTAAAGACTCAGTGGCCCAAAACAAAAATCAATAAATATTGTATCAAATAATGTACAATTTATCAAAACTTAGCAAAATGTCAATTTTAAATTGCCCAGTGTTTTTATGCAGAGTCCCTGCTAATGATAGATTTTGTGGATGGTCCCTAAACCTAGTCAAGCATAGTTGTGGCTGATGCACTCCTGAATAAAAGTTGACAAAATTATGAATAGTTCCATTGATTCTTAATTGACTACGAAATATGATGCGGCAGATCTAAAGAACCTGTTGAAATCTACTGTTTTCTTACTTGTGTGAAGAATACAGTGACCACACAGGCTGTGCTGTTTGTATTCTGCCTTACAAGAATGCAAATTCTAGTAGAATGGCATTATGGGGCAAAATGACATTTCATCTTATAACCGGTATAAAGGGCCATCTGGGGGGTAATTATATATTTACATAAATGTACTGCTTCATTTTACATTAGTGTTAAATCAGTAAATGTACAAAAAAATTAGGCATACAAAATTTCTGTACATATACGTTTTGTGTGTGTGTGTGTGTGTGTGTGTGTGTGTGTGTGTAATTGCAAGTGTTACAATTTATATGTAAAGTAATTCAATTCTTTACTACATTTCTGGCTGTATTCTCTGTGACCAGGCTTGAACACACACACACACACACACACACACCAGCAATCAAAGGCAAAGCTGGACAAGATGCACCAGCTTTTATCTAGCCAGAGGTCGATGAGATACAATTTTGTATCTTTGATCAAGAGTTATTTATTGTTTGTCTACTCAGATACATTGTCTGTAAGGACAACTCCAGATAGCTGGACAAAGGATAAAGGGTTCTAAAAATGTATTATTATTATTATTATTATTATTATTATTATTATTATTATTATTATTCAGAAATTTAAATTTGCTGTTTTGCTAACTCTCTCTCTCTCTCTCTCTCTCTCTCTCTCTCTCTCTCTCTCTCTCTCTCTCTCTCTCTCTCTCTCTCTCTATATATATATATATATATATATATATATATATATATATATATATAGGTATAGTGTGTGTGTGTGTGAATCAGTTTAGTTTAATTAAATGTTTAAAAACAGATTCACAGAAATGGTTGGTTGGTATTTTCACAGTATTCTCATCTTTGACAGGTCCTCAGAGTAGTTCGTCTGATCAAGATTTCCCCGGCACTGGAAGACTTTGTGTACAAAATTTTCGGTCCGGGGAAGAAACTTGGCAGTTTGGTTGTGTTCACTGCCAGTCTTCTTATTGTAATGTCAGCCATCAGTTTGCAGATGTTCTGTTTCGTGGAAGATCTGGACAGATTCACTACCTTTCCCAGGGTAAGAACTAATTAAACACAGGGCCCAGTTCAGTTAATATGTAAGCTAATGTATTAATATAACTCTTTATCTTGGGGCCCTAACTCAATTTCTGGGGGAAAAAAAAGTAATTTATGCAACAAACTGAGGGTTATAGAGAAATATTGAATCCTAAACCCTTAAGCATGCAAAGTGGGTTATAACATATATTAAGTTATTATAATTTGAATCAGTATCGTAGGAATATTATCCTCAGCATTATCAGCTGTGAAAATGAAAAGTCTCACCTTCTTGGTTGTACTGTAGTTTCCCTAGCAAAGGTTTGTTAAGAGTGATGTTTTTGTTAGACCTGTTTGGCTCATCTCATCTGTATGCAACATGATGGTGTTTCAGGAAAAACGGCAGTCCAAGTAATGTTCAGTGATTATTGATGACTCCAAAACATGCTGGACTGTGCTTTAAAACAACCACCAGGGGCATCCTGTTTATTTCAGTCAGCAGATGTTGAACACAGTGGCAGGTTCCTTAATTGTAGAAGCTCATGGGATGATCATTAACAAAATCTCATTTCCACAAGATATTCTTTGCAATTATTGCATGAAGAAAAAGCCCCCACGTGGAACTGAATCTGCTCATTTGCAGTGCTCTCAGGATGGCATGAAAACCTATGAATATAATGATGTTTACCCCTTTCCTTGATACACAGCATAGACCTGCTACAGGATTATTGATTCCAGTTAGAGTATTCTTTCACAGATTTATTGGCTGTGTAAGTGCTGTTCATGTCTTATATTAGGTAATATTTTGAAGCTGAATTTTACACTTCACGTTTCATATTGCATTTTGGTATAGGATAAAAATAAATGACTGATTCTTTAATGTTAACTTTTTTTGTGTGAGGCTACGCCTCCCTTTTTGCTAAATATCCTTGTTTCCTGTTACTGTGGTTTATTTAATAAAAGTGTATCATTTTATGTTCAGAGGTATACCGCTAGAATGAAATTAAGGCATTAACAAGCTAATATAAATTAGCAGAAAATGACTCTATTCTAATAATGCGCTTATCAAAATAAAGTAAAAGGGAACTGACTGCACATTTGCATAAAATTGTAGGTCCTTTTTTTAAAACAGCTGCCAGCTGTCAACCTTATATTTGCTTTTCAAACCCATAGGAGGATAAATTACAGGTTGTAAACTTTAAAACCATATTATTGCAAGGGTTGCAAATGACAGTGGCTGTGGAACTTGAACACAAACTAAATAATTGTTGACACATAGTCGACATTTAGACAGAAATTGACTTTTTAGACTTAAAAAACATTTAAAAACAGATTATAAATTAACTTGACCGTTAGTTGTTGTTACATTTGCAATAGATGTGTAATCATAAAATATTGAATTAGAAAAAGCAGAAACAAGTTGCTAACCTATACTTTTTCAAGATTTTGAATCCCTTAGGTCCCTTTTCTGGTAAAAGTTAAACAGTTATATACAGTTCTTATGCAAAAGGGAAGAATTTGGTTCTTTATTTTTAATGCATTTTAAGCGACACTTTTGTCTTTTTTTTTTCTACTGTGCAATGAAGTGGCACTTTTTTTTTTCTAAACTCTGTTGTTTTTTGGTTTTGTTCTTTCTGCAGGCCTTCATGTCAATGTTCCAGATCCTCACCCAGGAAGGATGGGTTGATGTCATGGACCAAACACTTGTTGCAGTTGGACATATGTGGGCACCAGTGGTTGCCATTTACTTTATATTATATCATCTTTTCGCCACCTTGGTATGTGCTTCTCATTTGCGTCATGATAACTTTTACCTGGTCCCTGTGCCCATGTGATAATGAATTAAGCCCTTGATCTATGTTGCTTCTGAATATTGAGAGCCTTTGTTTAGGTTACAGCCAGAGTGATAGTAATCTGCAGCCTAGAAACTCCTAGGTCCCCATCATGTTGAGTGACTTAATGCAGTTGCTTTGTATTCTGCACATTTAATTTAAGACAAGAGCTTAAAGCCCCAGGGCATAGATTGTTAGTTAGAAATCAGATGCTCTTTACTGCTGTATGGCACTTAAATGAAAATGTATACTACATAGCTTCTGTATTCACAATAAAGAATAAGTGAAACATTTAGGAGTTAAAAGTAATTTTGTGCTTCAAGTAGCAGTGTATTGTGTATTTACTGAAGTATGGCAAGATCACAGTGAAAGGGAGTTTTCATTTAAAATAATATGGAAATAGTGTTGTGTCTTCCTATGCATGGAATTTGCAGAAGAGGTAAAACACAGGTTAGGTATAACACAAACCAAATAGAAGCTTGCATTGCATAAGCATATATTTAAATGTCATTTATGTGTTATGAATATGCATACAAGTGTTGAAAGATCTAGCATTTTAATAACTTTTTCATATTCAACGCTAGAGTGAACTTTTTTTTTTTTATCTATCTTGCATTTATTCAAGTCCAGTTAGAGTAGCAAGGTGAATCGTCCTGTTTCAAATGCTGCTGTTTTATAAAGCAGATGTGGAGCCTGATAGTATTTCCTGAATTCAGATGCATTTATTATTTATTATATTGTACTTGTTATTTAAACAGAATGCTCCATGAACATACATGGAGTGCTTTGCTTGTCTCAGCCAGGAAGATAGCCCACTTGCCTATTTAGCCATCCTCATGTGAAATAACTACAGTATATTATGAATATCTAAGCAGTATCCACTACTGTAGACTGTCTCTGTAATGAATATATATGTGTGTGTGTGTGTGTGTGTGTGTGTGTGTGTGTGTGTGTGTGTGTGTGTAAAAGTATGTAAAAAAAAAAAAACATAGTATGCACCAGTAAATGCTTTTGGTCCCTGCAACAAGGGAGTACTAATCATAATCATATAGACCATTTCTGTTTGATTGGTGATAAAATGTTAAAAGACGATTCATTATCCACTGATTCAGTGTTGTGTTGACGCTGTTAAGTGTTGCAGTTGTACTCGTTTCTGTGGCATAACAGGGCTGCCATACTGTGGGTATGCTTTGTTTTTGGTCACTAAAACACCTTCTAATTGTTACATAAAATCAATAATGCAGGCAAAATATGACCTTGAACTTGACATGCTATAAGGCTGATTAATTGATTGATTGATTTGTAATCCAGGGCTGGCAATGGAACCTGAAACAAGCAATGTGATTGGTCGAGCAGGGTTCCAGCTGTCCGTATATTGGATGGATACAGACAGTGATATTCTAAATCACTTTGCTGCCTCACAGAATTTAAAGTATCTGTAGCCATCTTGCTTTCAGTTACAGATGTACACAGTCACTATGAAACTGAGTGACCAATTACCTGCAAAAAATCCCAGAAGTAGTAATAGACATGCTGATTTGGATGAAGAACCATTATATATATAAAAAAATGCTCATTCAATCAAAAGTATTCATACCCTACAAAACCCTACATGAAGACGTTACACACTATTGTTATGCTTATGTGTTTATAATGTGGATCTGAATTGGCCACGCGAAACTCGCCTGTTTACAGATTAAAAGGCGGCAATTTATTTTTAATTGAAAGCACTTTGGATATTATACACACAGCACAACGTAATTGCGTGATTTAAAAGTTTAACTGTCTTTCAATTGAAATGTGTCAGTTCAGTACACAGAGTAAAAATAATAAAGTGCTATGATAATTCCAGAAACTGCCTAAAACACAGATTTCGCTATTGCCTAGTTTTATATAAACAGGCAAAGACTTGTTTTATTAGTGCTGTAAAGGATTGGCCATAAAATGAATTAACACCACTGCATATACAATATGTACTGTGTGCAGTAGTGAAACAAAACACACATTGATAACCAAGGACACTGCAGATAATATCCTAAAGTCACACTGTAAGTAAACACCCCATTGCGACAGTAAAATATAATACATACACTGACGTGCTACCATACTGGCGATATAATTATTTTATATATATATATATATATATATATCTATATAGTATATATATATATATATATATATATATATATATATAAGGGGCAGAATTCAGACTGGGTGGAAAACTTCTTCTGAAAAGTAAATTAAACGATTGATTAATTCTGTGATTTGCATCAAGTATTGATTCAGGCCCACTGATTCTACAACTTGATGCAAAGCCAGTAAAATAAGCAATTTATGAATCCAGTGGATATAAATACACCTTTATTTAACTCTGTAGTAGTCAAATAGTAATACTGAACAAAGAGGTCAGATATACACCACATTTTAGATATTACAGAACTCTATGTTACTGAGCTAAATAGTTTACTTTGGCTGTGCAGGAATTCATTTGGCATATTAATGTTATTGATAAAAAAATAATAATAAAATCAAAAAGTAGAATAGGATTAAGAAACCTAATGAACAGCAAATTATGTACTGTATCTAAAGGGCTTTTTTGGCAATATCAGTTATACCTGGCTAATGACTGTGGAAGGTCTGTAGAGATTTGATTTTTATGCAGAGCAAATAAACAACTAAAGGGAAACTAGCTTTCCCGTTGCATGGATTACCTTGAAATACTTCAGTCTGAAGAAACTTGAAATGCATGACCCTATTCATAAATCTCTAACTCAACTCACTAAAGGGCATTCTTGAAAGGGGATCCAACATCTAACTTATTCAATTGAAGAAGATATGCAGATCGACTTACTATACACTATACTGCATTTGGTGAAATTCTATTTATGACCTATGTTCCCATTACATTTTGTTTCTCCAGATTTTGCTAAGCTTGTTTGTTGCCGTGATTCTCGATAACCTGGAGCTTGATGAAGACCTGAAAAAGCTTAAACAGGTAGGCGATAGCTGTGTTTCTGTATTTTCAAATATCGCTTCTGGTCATTTTTTTTGTTTGTTTGTTTTTTTCCCTAAAAATAAGCAGCAAGTTATTTCTGAAAAGTAAGAACAATTGTGACAGAAAATGAATACCTAGCTAAAGAGATAACTGGATGACTTTTATAGTTATTGTGAATTTTTACTCTTCAAAAGCTGTAACTGACACCATTTGTATATATCTCACCTTATCTCATGGTGTCATGCAAATGACATTTCCAATGGAATCTTCATGATAAATTCAGGGAAATGCACACCATCTTTACAATGTTGATTCATTGTGATTTTAGGGGCTATAAACTGAACATTTCCGTTTCGTTTTTGTTAGGCTTGTCTGTACATATGTTTACAACAACCCAGAAGGGAAAGTTATTTTTGCAGGGTCACCATAGTATTATAACCGTTGTATATTTTCTTGATTTTGGAATAGCTTAGAGCACAGTAAGTCGGGAAGGGGTATTTTGGTTCGATTTGTGCTTTGTGAGAGATGGTGACCACGCAGTGGTCGGATCAAAGAAACTTGGTATAAAAACAAAGTATAAATTGTTCTTATAAAGTGTAAAAACCAAGGAAAGTGGCTGCGGAGCTGCATCAGTGCATCACGTCTGTCGCATGCTGTTACCTTGGCGCTGCTATTCAAAAACAGTTTTACTGTTCCACATTCGATCTGTAAAACTATGTTAGTAAACTTTATACGATAATGTGTACTCCATATGGGTCTTGCTCATAAGGCAGGGTTTGAACAGTATTTGGTTAAAAGCTTTAATTTAAAATTTTTAATGACTATATATAGTATTAGCGTTAATTAAATTCTGGACTGTCTGAGATGCAGATGACATGTGGGAAAAAAATGTAGAATATTTAAATGACAAATGATTTAATCGAGTGTGATAGTAGATCTTGGAGAATGTACATTTGAGCACTAAATGCTTATTGTTACAGAAGTCAAAGCCAGCTTTGTTTATCATGCGATAAAAGGCATAAATGTTCATAATCAGTTCTTTTAATTTTTCAATTTTAAAGCTGTAATAATTTCAGCTTGACATTGGAGAGCTTTTTTTTTCTAAATAGGATTTTTAGTTTGTTGATCCATTGTATCAAGGTGACAGGGTTTCCCCTGGAGGTAAATTAGATGGCATCATTGCGTCCAATCTGACTGTGACTCTGATATTTAGAATTATTAGTTTCTTTATTTGGAGATACACAAATACAAAATGATCACTTGTATGTCTGCTTTTGTCAACATCATTAATTAGCTAGTTTAACCCCCATTAACCTTTTTCCGCAAATAGCAACCTATAATAATGCCCTTTGCTGAACTGTGAGTCACCCAACAATTACTGACAAAGAAACACCAGCAGACTGTAGCTCTTAGATTACATGCAATTGTAAATAGGGACAGTTTTCTATTTCTGTTTCTCAAATGTTATGTTGTCTTAATCAAATGCAGTGATATTGAAAGTATATGATAAAATACAACACTGGGTTAAAGTTCAAGTCTAGTAACTTTTGATTAGGCATAGTATACTCAATTGCAAGATTCTTTAGATGGTAGTGGTATTATTATTATTATTATTATTATTATTATTATATTATTATTATTATTATTATTATTATTATTATTATTATTATTATTATTATTATTATTTTCATACACTGCACAGTAATTTCCTCAGCACAGATCCCTGGACAAGATGATATTGTTCTATTGATAAAGAATTTACCATTTTATAGGTGCTAAGAATACTGATGGAAACTATCTATAACTAGACAGGATGTTATAGATGTTTGGCACCCAACCAGTTTTTACATTGGCCTTGATCATAAGTAGATATAAAGTGAATTTATCAAAGAAAATATATTGTTAGGCATGTTTGCAATAACAATTCTTTAAAAGGTCGGAGAGTATGCCTTTCCTGATTACCTAAGCTGTTTTAGTTGTTTTTTTGTTTTTTTCATGCAGTCCTTGAGGACCAGAGATGAAGCCGCATTGCCATATTTTAGGGCAGTTTGCGACTTTCATAATGCATTTTAGATAGACTAGTCAATAATAATTATAATATATAATAGACCCTGATATTGATGTGACACAGCCATCTGACATTTTTCTATGCCTGATGAAGTATGACCATGATAAAAATAGCTGTACTTTTTATATATGTTTATACATTATAAAAAAAAAATCTCTAGTATAGAATGCAAGATACGATGGGATTTTCACCCAGTCAGGGTCAGTAGCAGATATCCACATATGACAGGTGTGCATTCATTGTGTAATGCACCACGCCTCTGGTGTGGTGCGACATGGGGCGAAGCCAAGATTATATCTGCCTGTACTGTACCTTACTCAATTATACATGCAGGAAAGGAACACGCTGTTTTAATTTTTCCTAGGTTGGTTTTTAATTGTACCTATATTAAAAAAAATAATAATAATAATACTCCTTGATTACTTAATTACTGCAGAACAGGCTGCAGTCATTTCAGACTATCAACACTACATTTGTAGAATACCTTAATATTTTGTCCTTGAAGAATGACAATGGTAAACTGATGGATAGTCGTCTTTTTTTTTTTTCCTCTGAACAGAACTAAATCGATCAGAACAGTGGCAACACTGTCATTTAAATCACAGAAAAAGAACATCCTTTTACAAACATAAATACACTCAGCAATTGTTTATTTAATTAGTTAATTATTATTTATATATAAAAGGGTTTATATGTCATTAATCCAAACAGATCAATGGAATAGACCCAATTGGTCCGAGTAAAATATTTTTTTAAAAAACCTGGAAAGTGTAACAAGGTTCCTTCTGTATCCCTTCTCTAGATTGATTATGCATTCTAGGAGTACTGGAGGGTTTTGTAAATTACGATACATGTAGACACCAAGGTGTGCTAAACATGTGTTAAACAAGACTAAGAAAGAAAATACTGTTTGGTTAAAAAAAAAGAAAAAAAGAAAAAAAAAGAATAAAAAATAGATCAAATTAACTAAGGTATCTTATTTTGAGCAACCAGGTACCATATTGTTTGTTTTTTGTGAACTGTGCTTTTATTTAAAAAAAATAAAAGCACATTTAACAAAAATAAAACAGACAGTTTAGCATGGTTGTTGTATTCCCTTTGAGATCAATCTCAGGAACCAGCTGGAGAGTGGTGTCTGATTTTCATGAACCCCTAATTATTCTGAGTCAAGTGTCTGATTTTGGAATGGGCTGACCCCTATAGACAAGTCACTTATTTGGTGAAAAACAATCTATTCTAATGACTGAAGGGGAGAAGATTAAAGCACATTGTATGCCAAGGGAAATCACTCTGTCATTTGTTTTCATTGGGATTCCAAATCCTGTTATCCTGCGATGAAGCAACACAGTACAGTGCAGAAAGATGAACATCTTTAGTGACAGCAGCATATCACAGAGCCAAAAATCTAACTCAGAGCGGAAATGACACTAAACTGACTTTTGTATTAAAAATTAGAGCTGGCAATAATTATAGCAATGATGTTTCAACACATATTGTGTAGTTTGAGCAATTAGAAGCCATTCAAGTTTGAGATTGAATGGGTGTTGTGAATGTAGAACAAATGAATAGCACACTTGATTGAAAATGGAATGAACTGCAAACTGGTCGTTTTGATGCGGCAGGGTATGTTGTGGGGGCGGTGTGTAGTCAACTAAATGTTGAGTTCAAGATGTTAATTTTCCAAAATGTAACTGGAGGACACACTAGTTAGAGCCTTGTTAGACTAATTCTCCATCTGCTTCAGAATAAATGCAGTTTGTGTTTTCCTTTTATAATGTGCTGTATACTTTGGTAATAACATAACTAACAAGTAAATCATAGTGAAAGTATGGTAACCTAAAAAACAAAATTAAAAGCTGTGTAGATTTACCTAGAAAAAAACTAGCTTTTGAAACGAGCATTTACATTTTGCTTATCGATTTATGTTGTGGAATTGGAGAGCATTCGCTTATTCAATAGACTAGACTGATGAATGCCTACATGCGTGCAACTTATGATATATATTCCCACAAGCATAAAGGAAATAGAAAATGTTATAGAATATGTTTATTTTTTAGTGACAAAGTCAAATAGAAAGGAATCACTGGAGGGCCGCTGTCTGTGTGCTGTTTGGAGTCGACTATCACATTACTCTTGAGGCAAACACATTGGTGCTGTATAGAAAATGGCCCCATGTGTCTGTGCTTTCAATATAAAATTGGAGCTGTGACATAAAGTACAGTCTCTCCAGCAAGGCTGTATTCTCAAATCTCTTTGACACTGTTTTTTAGGGTCTCGGTTAATTATATTAGACAAGCAGAATGTTCTACACTGTGAGTGGTTCTGATCCAATTTATAAATGGTCACATGTTGGGAAGCCTGCTGTTTATAAGCAGCACACACAGCTGCTGTCTCATTGTGAGAGACCTGAATTTGGAAGCAAGGCTAACTAGTGCAAGCCAGCTGTCTGGGAGATCTCAGTTCTGGGCATTGAAAACTCCCATTTTATTGGCAGCACTTTAAAGCCTGGAACACACTCCTGATGCGATTGTTGCATCTCAGTGGGGGAGCTCCCTAATAAAAGAGGAATCTCAAAATAATAATTGTGTGGATATAGTAATTGTTACAGCTGTGTATAATGGTATTTAAAATAGGATTCATTTATCTGCCTTTTTACATATCTGCCCTTACTCTGGTCACACCACAGTCGGATATGCGACAGATTACTGTACAGACTTAAACTAGGGGAAAAACTAGGTTACAAAACTGTTATTCTGGTTCCATTTCTAATCGGTACTCTCACAATCACTACAACTAATATAATCACTGCTCACCCTCTAAGCATGGTGTATAAACACTTTTTTGTTTTGTTTTTTTTTATCTTGCAAGTTTTGACAAAACAGGCAGTTTAAAAAAAAAAAATAATAATAATAATAATAATAATTAATAATAATAATAATAATAATAATAATAACACAACTTGGCAGTTATGTGTTAATGGTTAGGAAATGTATTATTCATTTTAATATAAGGCAATGATAACATTAAAATACAAATGAAACTTGCATAAATGTGCACTAACCATGCTCAAACCTGGAAGAGCAGCAGCATTCAGATAATGCAGTACTAACATTCAATGCCGCAAACGTATTTTCAGTGCTTAAAACTCCAACTCCGTGAATGCCAGAAACAGCTTGGTGCTTTTACTGATTTTTTCCCTCTGACATGTGTATGTGTGTATATATATTTTCTATCTATCTATCAATCTATCTATCTTATTATTTACTTATTTATCTATCTATCCTTTTTATTTATTTATTTATTTGAGAGTACATGCATGTCTGCAGTCATATGACCTAATAGTGAACTCATTGGTTTCTGACTTTGAGACTTGCGAGTGGGTATATAACACACTAGCCGATGTGAGGGAATCACATCACAAAATAATAAAAATCGATGGGCCAATCCTGTAAAATCGCATCGCAAAGCAAAATACACTGTGTATCCAGGGCTTAACTGTTATTTGCTTTACAAAAGTCTGGGCAGAGGAGGCTGATAATACACACATAGAGGTTACCAAATTATAGTGCAACCAAACAACCTAGTGATAACCCATGTCATTAAAGAAAGGGCCAGTGCCGTGCAATGTTTGTTGCCTCTTATACCTGAAGTGCCTCTTTAATACTTTGTACTATATCTCCACTATGATATCTCCACTATGTATCTCCACTAGGATGCCATCATAACTGATAGGAAATTTTGATATCTTACAGTTTAAATATGATGTGCATTGTTCTTTTGACAATGTCTTTGCCCTATAGCCAGACTTTATAGTGGACATTTGAAGAACTAAAAGTGCAATTTATAGACATTTGGTACTGGTGTACATGTCCTATATACTGCCCTCAAACAAGTATCGGAACTAGTCCTATAAGTGTTCAAAGCTCCATCCAGGTAGTTAAAACAACGAATCAGATGGACATACAGTACAGCAAGGATAGTCAAGTTAATGATTCCCAATGGAGTATCAAGTACACAAGCCATCCCCATTTACTGTGGCTACATTTTCTGAATATAAACTGCATTGCTGTAAGCTGGCTTTCAGTACAGCACACACTCTGTGTTGATGCTGGGGAGTCCAGCTGCTTTTTATTCAGAGGATTGTTCAAGCTATCAAACAGCTCCTAGTGCTGGAATTTTTTGATAGGGGTGTAGTTAACAACAACAAAAAATAAATCGTGCAGAATTCATGTCTGTCTTTTGTCAAAGTACCCTAGGGTGCTTTAACTGGGTGCAGACATTTCAGCAGCCAGAGCCCAGAGCCCAGCAGTGACAAGGCAGATTTCACCCATGTCAGCAGGGAGAGTCAGGAACAAGACGCTCAATGCATGTGGGAAGTAGGCAGGAGATATTCAAGCTAAGGAAAATCACTGCAATATAACAGGCGTCAGTCATACCTGACATTATTTACTTTTAATATACCAGATATTCATCCCCACTGAATCAAGGTGTATTGGCAGCTGGTAAAACCTGTTGTGTAATTACCAGGTTTCACTGTGTTCCAATGAAGACCACCACTCAAATACATGCTTTAAAAGGTGATTGACTTATTACAGTATTTTGTGAGTCTAATAGTGATGTGCCAAAATATGAATGGTCTGATCTAAGTATTTAGATTTAAAAAAGAGGAAAATAGTACATATTTGTAGGTTTTATACATTTCCCTGCCCATGTAATTATACAGCTTTTAATGCAACAGGCTTGATTTATTGATTTACAATAAGGATTTACTTTAATATCACTAAAAGATATTACATAAAACCACATTTTAACTTTTTATGACTAAACTTTTAATTAAACCAACATAGGTTATTTTAATTTTGTGATTAATTAGCCTTCTGAAAGGTAGTATCTGCTGACATTAGCAGGGCGGCACTGCAGTCAACGAGACAGAACATGACTTGCTCTGGTCATCTTGGAATGTCTTATGATGTCAAATACTTCATCAGGTGGTTGAGGTGTAGCAGTAAATGGTCTGGAAGTTGACAGCCTGTGGAACACTGACATGGCTCATCAGTCAGTAAATTAAAAGGAAATTATGGCAGACCATTTTAACAAGGTCTGGTGCCTGCAGACTTATTGTTTTATAATCAGAAAACACATTGGGTCAGATGTATCAAACTATGTATTAGTGCAATGTGCTCTATTTTGTAGGAATATTAAAATCTTATTAAAAAAACAACTTGGGCAAAGTTGATTGCTACTAATTTTGTAGCATTAACAGTTTTATTTTCCATTAACAAAAAGTGTTATCAATTGCAGATTCTAGGTAAATGCTTTTCCTATTCTTAAAATGCATTATAATATATATATATATATATATATATAATATATATATATATATATATATATATATATATATATATATATATATATATATATATATATATATATATATATATATATATTTATATATATATTTTTTTTTTTTTTTTTTAATATATAATTTTGTCATAAACAAATTCACCTGAATGACTGTATTGCTGGTTGTTGACTGGCAAGCATCTCCCAACAAGGCTACTGCAGATTTAAGACATGTTCTGTGCTGTCTATAAAATCTGGATCTGTGAAAGCTTTGGGCCCCCAAAATAATATCCAGCAAAATGCAGGAACACGATTGTATACACAAGTATCTTGCAGCAATACAAATCATTTAAATTGGCACCAAGTGCGAAAGTTAAGTCCACCCCTTCCTGTGTATTGATTCTTTTGAGCTGTACTACTTTTGTGATTTTGTTTCAAGCAATTACTTTTACCCAATGCTGTTAGATATAGCTAGGCATTTGTCACAGGGGTGTCTGGTTGGGTGACTTTCTTAAACCACAGAAAACAATAGTCATGCAGTTTTATTAATAATGGCCACTCAAGAGCAGCCTCTGTACACCATATTCAGTTATTTTTACAATAATTATATGCACCGAGCATAAAACTCTTGATCCCTCTTTGTGTTAGGCCACAGCAGAAAACCTTGATTGGGAGAGTGTTTAAACTTGCCAAAAATTAAGTTGCTCTGGTGCAGTACACAAACTGAAGCTACCCAATAAAGACACAGTTAAACCGAGAGCATTCAAAACACCTAAATATAAATATTGCAATAATAAAATAAATAATATTTTCAAAAAGAAGATGTTTGTTTACCTAAACTTAGTTTCTGATAGTATTATTGATGAGGGCACTAGCCAAAACATGGGTTCGCTTGACTTGGTTAATAATTTCCTTGTAAATACAATAAGGAGAGAACAGGAAAACAGGAACGCAGCTGCAGACCTGTGCAGAGCTACCCAGCAGCCTACACAGACTTCACCCTGCTATTACGTGTTAACAGCTGTTAGGTTTAACGTTGGCCCACTTTGGTTTCTAATCAAGAACATTTAAACAGATTTAATCAAGCCTGGTCTTTTGCAATAGCCTCCTGAAAAGCTTTAGATTACTTAACCTTTTTTTTTTTTTTTTTTTTTTTAATTTAGTAGTCGCCAATTTTTATTTTTATTATTTTTTTTTTATCATTTTTCTCCCAATTTCGAATAGCCAGTTATTTTTAGTCTCAGCTCACCACAACCACTCGGGAGCAGCGAAGATGAACACACGCTCTGCCGTCAGCCGGACACTTTTTTTCACACTGCAGACCCACCATACAGCCAACTCAGAGCTACAGCGTTGGAGGACAATGCAGTTCTGGGCAGCTTACAGGCAAGCCCGCAGGTGCCCGGCCAGACTACTGAGGTCGCTGGTATGCTGCAAGCTCCCATCCACGGCCAGCAGTGGACTAGACTCCTTTATTCCTTATATTCCTTTACCCTAACAGTCTCTTGAGGTCAGTCTGTAGTTATCACCATCCATCCATCACTAGCTTTTATAAAGGTTATAACACAGGGGCATCGTTAGCCCAAGAAAATGCCCCCCCCCCAGTCTTTCCAGCAAGAGGAGATCACGAATCCCTGTGATTGACGACCGCCTGCAATGCCTCAACGCTTGCTCTTGCGGCTGCGATCGGAGCTCACATGGAGCAGGCAAATAAGTGTTCACGTGAGGGGAGACGCAGCGGCTTGGGGGAGTAATAAACAGACATCAGACTTATTCCTGCTCCAGTCCATAATTTCTCACAGTAGGCAAAATCCACCAGGCCTGCCTGCCTGCCAGCCAGGCCTTATTTTTGTAGTTAATCTTTTTATTGAAATTTAAAGAGCGTAACCAACAAAGACAACATAAAACAAAGTCTTAACATATTATAATCGAGGATTTACAGAAATCATATTGCCATTAGAGTTTAAAAACCAAGGAATGCTTGAATAACCACAAATTCTCTATGTAAAGACATTTTAGAACTAAAACCGTAATATTTAAAGATCATTTAAGTTATGATGTCTGTGTATTATTAACACTAAACTCCTAAACCTAACAGACATAACATAAAACTCACTGTACCTCTTAATTATCAATGTCACTGTAGACCAAACTCTACTGTATTATACATCTATTCAGATGCATACGTCTTCTCAGGTTATTTTACCAGCTTATATCTGAACTGCAGGTTAATAGAACCCTACCATTGCCTTAATTTTACAATATAACATAGGAAATAAGGGGAAGGGGGTTGGCATCTTTAATATTTACCTAATACCTTGTTTTGGCACTGAATTGTGGGTTATATTTACTTGGTCTGATATACCAGCTTATGTGTTGAAGACAGGGACCCCAGGTCAAGTAGTATGTTATCAATGTGTGATCATTCAAATGTGATGAGCATTTGTATTTTGCCAGGAGTGATTTTGTTTATGAATTCAGCTAAAGTAGTATGTTTTTTTAGAGTGCCACTTCTGTATTATTAGACACATGGCCTCTTTTGACACTAGCACGCAATGCATTACATTGCTATTACTGTGTTTTTTTCTGGCTTTGTGTGTAGTTTCAGCATGACATTAAGGCACTAAAAAACAATTTGCTTAAGTATGTTCCCTAGTACATGCCACCTGTTTTATTTCAGGGATTCAGCTACTAAATCCCTATGCTTCTTACTGCAGATTTCATAGAAAATGCTTTAAAATGCACCGTTTGCCACCAAATTCTTAAAAAATGTCTTCCACCCAGACTCTTTTTACTAAAGTCACTGTTATAACATTTACACAAAGTAACAATAATGTCTGCTCAAAAACAAAACTATATATATATATATATATATATATATATATATATATATATATATATATATTTTTGTTTTTTTTAAATAAGATTAACGTGGACCATGAACTGCAGTACTTTACAGGGAATAGGCAAGAAGAAGAACCAGTGTAGCTGAACCTGTGCACTTGAATATGAGTAAAACCCTAACCCTATCCCAGCTCAAAGCTGGTTTACATGCAGGATATATAGATGACTGGAATAGATTTCTCAAAAATGTCATATTAAATGTGTTATACCATTCCAATTGATATTCACAGGGTTAACTAGATGAGACTTTTACTTGGTGAAGGTTTTATTTTTTTTTAATTTAGTTCAATTCTCCAATTTTTTTACCCTGGTTTTCTCCCCAATTTAGTGTGCCCAGTTGTTATCTGTATCCTTGGCCCACGGCTAGCAACTCCCCCCTGACTTGGGGAGTGGAGGCTAGAGCACACATCCTTCTGCCAATCCAGCATTTTTTGCACTGTGGATCCACAGCAAGGCCACCAGACCTAAAGTGCTGGATTACACCACAGATCTGGAGGCTCCACTGCAGAACCACAGGCGCCCTATTGGCCACAGGGGTTGCTGATGCGCAGTGAGCCGTGGATTCCCCTGCCAACCTAAGCCCTCCCTACCTGGGAAGTGCTTGGCCAATTGTGGCCATGGTTGGCTGTGATATAGCCTGGACTTGAACCTGTGATCCCCAGACTATAGGGCACATCTGTGTGGAGCGCCTTTGCTGGATATGCCACTTGGGAGCCCCCTTGATGAAGATTTTTTAAAATAAATATAAGTTTCCAGTGTAAAAGAGACGTTTTGTTTTCTAACGTATTTCATATGCTGTGTGTATCTCATAAAAATGCTACGAATTCAAATAAAGCATCAGAAGTGCATCAGGATTAATCTTCATTCTTCCAGAATACCTACTCCAAACACACAAGCAGAGAAGCTGTTTTATATGTTTAATTATATTAAAATGATTTGCCCATAATAAGAAAATGCTCTTTTTTAGTTAGCCATTTCCCACTGCTTTTGTGCTGCTATGAGTGGGTGTATGAAAAAAAATGCTAATTCCTCTGGTTATTGAAACTATTTTTTTTAGCAATTATTGTTATTCGCTAGTTTCTTTTTCAATGGCTTCCACAGATGGTTTATATTTTATTTTTTGTTTTGGTATTTTAGAATGTGTACAAGTATGCGCTACTGCCACCTTGAGGATATACTGCACAGTCTCTCTTTAAGCCAAATAGATGCAGAATGCTTTTTTTTTTTTTTTTTTTTTTTTTTTTTTTTTTTTGCATGACTTTCTTTAAAAAAAAAAAAAAAAAAAAAAGAATCTAAAATTTGTGTCGTTACCCCATGAGAATGTAATTGCTTAAAAAATTATATATTACAAAATAGTATGTCAAGAAAAAGCAGTCTGTGACTCTATAATATATTACATTTTGCTTGTAAGATGAGCCCCTCGGGAAACATAATTATTTTAAGACGCTCACAATGTGGGAGTACACAGTAGACGGTACTAAGATGCATCTGTCAGTATGCCAGAACTGCATAATGACTGTTATCTAAATCTACCTGCTTTGCATTCTGTCTGGTTTTGTTGCACCTTGCTGAGCTACCAGAATAAAATAACCCACGGTTTGAGCTACAATTATTCTGTAATTTATGTATGGATTTATGTGAAAGAACATAATGCTCACAAGAACATCCTCCGTGTTCTTAGATAACTGACTTGGATAACTTTCTATAGCCATGATTTTGACCTTTACTGCAATCTGTCATCAGGGCTATTAAATCAAGCAATATTTGTTGACTGAAGAGTGACGTTTCTCAATGATAATTTGTAAAAGTACGTTTACTAAATGGAAAACTTTTTGTTTGTTGAAATTTGAATGTAATTCCTGTGAA
The DNA here is from genome assembly GCF_017654505.1 of Polyodon spathula. Taxonomy (NCBI): domain Eukaryota; kingdom Metazoa; phylum Chordata; class Actinopteri; order Acipenseriformes; family Polyodontidae; genus Polyodon; species Polyodon spathula. The sequence goes on along the minus strand of NC_054548.1, from coordinate 18,730,014 downwards.
AGTTTGTAGTTGGACAGAATAGGAGACCAAAGGAAGGGTATTTATCTACAGTACAATAGCGGCACAGGCAGCTGCATTGCAAGCTCTTCTACTATATCCTACCCTTTGGAATCTCAGCCCAACCAACCATTGACCACCCTTACAGATGAAAGGTTCTGTTTTGCCAGTTGTATTGCCATTCATCTGACAGTTATACACCGGAAATCCTTACAAATGATTGTTTTAAATCAGTACTAACTTGGGTAGGCATTGGTTGGGTGTCCAAGAGGTGAAAGGCTTAATTCCTCCCTTTAAACCAGTGAGCTTACTCAACCCTTTCACTTTGAAATGAGCAGTACAGTATCAAGCTTAAATCCTTTTTTTTTTTTTTATTAGGTATGCTCAGTAACCCTTTAGACAGATGCTAAGGGATATAAGGAATGCAAGTACTTTCACTTTCTAAATGGGGAAAGATGCTCCTTACATTTACATGTGGCAAATATTTTACACGCATCTTTCTGTCTCTTTACAGCTGAAGCAAAGTGAAGCCAATGCTGACACCAAAGAAAAACTGCCACTTCGGCTGCGCATCTTTGAGAAGTTCCCTAACAGGCCACAGATGGTGAAGATTTCCAAACTCCCCTCAGATTTTACAGTTCCTAGAATCAGGTGAATATTGATGTGCAGCTGGTAGACTTTAAGAGATGTATGTAGGCAGTAGTGCTGGGGCAGACATAATTTTATATTCTTTGAAATTTCAGCAAATTAATATTATTTCATGTACAGTAAGGAAACCTATCGGGATTAAAATAAGCCTGGTAGTGTGGTCAATTACATTATAAGATATGTATTATTGCTTAGGGATATATATCACATTGTAGACTTTTACATCTATGTAGATAATCACTTATCGAATTGTGGTGAAACTTATTTTTTCTTCAAGAAATCATAAGGCTTTGAATTGGTTTTAAGTATCTGTAAACTCTGTTTAAAAACTCTGCAAATTCTGCTGTATTACAGTCCATATTTTCTTTTTTTACTTATGCTCCATGTTGTGTCCTGTTCTTGTCTCTTAAGGGAAAGCTTTATGAAGCAGTTCATTGACCGCCAGCAGCAAGATACGAGCTGTCTGTTACGAAGACTCCCTTCTGCCTCATCCTCTTCCTGCGATCATTCTAAAAAATCTGGTATAGAAGATAACAAATATATCGATCAGAAGGTTAGAGAATTGTTTTTTGGGAATGTTTTGTCTTCTCCATTTCTTTTTGCAGGAAAATCTAAATGTCAATTCTATGTTAGAGCAGCAACAGTCTTCCTAGTATGCACTGTTATATAATAATAGGATGTGTTAACACTGCACACATTTGCTCCAGTTCTCTCGCTCTCCAGCTGTGTACCAGGGGTCTTTATTGGAAAGAGAATGACAGTTTTAACATGGACAAATCCTGACAGTTTTCCTCACAATGTTTTGGCCGTACTTCTCAGGAATTGCTTTTCCATGTAGTTCTGATTTAGGATGACAAGTGTGGCCATTACAATTCAAATTACTGCAGTCATAGTGATTTAGGGGAGGGGATATTTAAATGTCTCTGTCTGCGTACTAATTAGGGAAAGAACAACTCTTAATATCGTGAGGAGAGCTTGCATGCATTGCCACGTCTATGTTTTGTACGGCATTTCTACTAGAAGGTATGTAATATTAAGTAAGAAAAAAATGATCTTGACTGCTGAAACCTCAAGAACCACAAGCACTATTCCTGCTCCAGTTTACATGGATTTTTACAGCTGTTTTTATCGTGAGAAAGTGATTGACTGCCCTTAAAGTCGAGCTGATCAAAGGACGTTCTTTTGCTGTTTTGCGTTACAACGTCATAGAGTCAAGACTGTAGAGTCGATTTTCATGTACATGTAAACCAAGCCAATGATACAGTCTAGATGTCTTCAAGGGTGATCCTTCATATTGTCTTTTAAAGAGAAAAACAAAATCCTATACGGGTTGGTAGTACAGTAAAAACCTTGTTTGAAAGCCAACTCAGTAAAAACGCCACCTTGCAATTGAGGTCACATTTTCATAGTTTGGATTTGCTCCAGTTGATGGTAATGTAATGCAAATGACACTTTCAATATTAAGGCCCAATATGAAGGCCCTGTGTCCACTATCTACAGTCCCGAACACACACACACACACACACACATATATATATATATATATATATATATATATATATATATATATATATATATATATATATATATATATGATATAAAACAACCACAACAGTACATTTTAGCCAATTACATGCAGCATAAAATAAATAACAATTAAAACAAAAAAAACATCTTGAATGGTTAAACTGTTAACCTTTTAAATAAATTGGCTAAACTAAGAACCAAATTATAAGAATCCTATACTATAGTTTCAATTCAACAATAACATTTGTTTCAATACATTATAGGTACCTTCAGTAATAAGGCCAACCCCCTTTATTGAAATCACACTGGCCATAATAGCACTATTTTTCATAAGTCAGAACAATGGAGATCAGCCTGTGCTTCTACAATTGTGCATGTGGCTGCTGTGCTGTAGAATGCTGTCCATGTCCTCCCACTGTTGTTAAGTGTTCTCTTCAACCAAATTATTCTAAATACCAACCCAGCTCTCCGTCTTAAGTGGTGTATAGAGTTCAGGTTGAAAGTCAAAATATCCAGTTTCACATTGTGTATTTATGTGAAAAGACAGACATGCAAATGCACTGGTATTTTTAACGTAGGAGCGTTCGTGAGCAGCATCTCATTGGCATGGCAGGTCGATTCAGTACATCACTCTTACAAGGAATGACTCTCTGGTGAATATCGATTAGACTAGTGTGGGCGTCTTGGGTCCAGAGCTATAATGTCAAATTCAGATGTAAAAGATTCCCTGGTAAAAGTGATGGATTGCTTTTAAAATAGAAAAATAACCCATAATGTTGACTCTTCTGAATTCTAAATTGCTTTAAATAGCCTGCTTTGTTTTCCCAGCTCCGAAAGTCAGTTTCCAGTATCCGTGCCCGCAATCTTCTAGAAAAGGAATGTGCTATCAATAAAATTCTTCGGTAAGTATGTGTCCCGCTTACAAAACCGTTTGCAGAGCATGTTGTCTCTTTGTACAGTACATTTTAATAATGTTAGCCATGATGAAAAAAAAGATCTCTTGAAACCGCTTCCATGGAAGCATTGAAATTCTGACAGTGTTTATTGTGGGAATGTATCAAACCAAAGTGCCAGTCCAATATCGCCTTTTTTGCAATCAGTCCTATAATAATTAATCAATTAGAACAACAGCAGCCCCTTCAGATGTAATATTTACATCTCCTCAGATGTAAAAAATAATTTAAAGAAGAGAATATTTCAGGCTGAAGTATTCATACAATGTGAATTGCATATATCAGTAATATTAAGTTATAAAAAGGCACTGCTGTAGTTTTACCAAAACTTAAGAAAGTTAAATCTAATTGAGTTGTTTTCACATTTGTGCTCTGATGTATTTTAAACTACTACTGTACGTAATAATTTTGCTCAAGGAAAATAATCTATATCAAATGCTAAATACGCTACATAATTGGCAGGGATGTTGTAAGCATCTAACTTTTAAAAGCAGTTATTAAATAGAACAACTGCCTGGATCTGTATTTGCTGAGTGCAGTGCAAGCTAATATCTTTGTATATGCCAGGGAAGTCATCAGATTGATGTAACACATTCATATGTATTGAATGCTCTTGAGACCATGAAACATTTTCTAAGCTAATCCTATCTGTATGCATCTACTGTAAATAATATGAGGTTTGAATTAGAAAAAGTACTTCTAAACAAAATGACGTCTTTCCACATGGTAATTAGCTATATATTAAAGTATGTGACTTAAACACTTAATGTGCTTAATAATTGAAAACCACTGGCTGATACACTGTGCACCGGCATAGACTAATGAATAAACAGTATTTGTATAGGAGTGGTTTCAGATTTATAGCTTATTTTTGCAATGAACCACTAAGAGTTGCAATAATTAAATTTTAAATAAAATGAAAATGAAAAAAAAAAATTATATATATATATATATATATATATATATATATATATATATATATATATATATATATATATATTCTGCTTGTTACTAAGCTTCTGTGGCATATCCAATGAGCCTCATGAGGACATTAGTGCAGCATGCTGCTGCCAGTCAAAGACCCACCATGGGCGTGAATGGCTGACTGAGTAAGAAATATAGATAATGCATCGCTGTTAAAATTAACAGGGAAATGTTACACAGCAAGCAGTGTTACTGATGACACCAGATGTTTCCCTGCCTCCAGAAGTAATTCTGAATTAGATCATTAAGTGTCTGATGACCACACGTGCACTGACTATGAAACTTTACATTGTTTCCATGTATCTGGAAAACTGCTCATCCGATTAGGATGAAACTTAGCATCAGCATTATTTCGCATACATTATGAGGACTGTCGGATTGTAGGGATATCTCACTGTCTGAACATCTGTCCATCAGTACGTCACACTTACATATGTACATGTATCGACACAAAAATATTTGTGCACACAAGAAATTATTCCACATACTGTGAACCAGTCATTTTAATGTACTTTACAATGTGCTTACCTAAGGATCTATGTCTTAAACTATTCAATGCAATTTCTTATTCTATACTGTTTTGTACGTACTGTTGACACGGGTCATGGTCAACTTTTTTTGGCATACTGATAACTCTAATTTAGAATCTGTATTCATGGCAGCAAACATATGTTGATGACATACTTAAAAATGTTGCCTTTGGGCAATCAGGAAAGATTATTTGAGCATGTGAATCGTTGAGCATTCAACTGTGCCAGTTGGTCACACCAATAGTGGCTAAAATCAACAGTTTTATTGAATTGTATGTGCGCCATTTTAGTGGCATTGCTCATTGCAGTCTTCTTACTTATTTTTAAACTCAATAGGGGACATGAAAATGTTTCACAATAATGTTTCCTGAATTGATCAAAAGTAATATATTTTAAGTTTGAAAAAGGTCATATAAGAATACTGACATTTTTTTTATTAAAGTGTTCAGAGCATTCATTTAACTGTCATTCTTTATACATGAAAGGTTTCTAAGCGCATTACTGTTTCAGAGCCTGCACTCGACAGCGCATGCTGAGTGGGTCGTTGGAGGGCCAGCCTGCTAAAGAACGGTCTATTCTCAGTGTACAGCATCATATCCGTCAGGAGCGCAGGTATGTTCCTACTGCAAAGGGCAGGTGTTTCAATTACAACCACTTATCTTGTACTCAGAGAGAAATTAATTATAGTCCTCTAATCTGATGAAAGGAAAAGTGACTTGTTATTGAAGGCTCATATAGTTATATTTAAATGGCACATCAATTACAGAGCACTTCAATATCTATTCCTAGAACAGGTTAAAAAAACAGAAAAAAAGAGTATGCATGGTTACAGACTGCTCCAGAGATCAAATATTATATATTCATATCAATAAATGCAATCCATATAAATAATAACATTTAAAAAATGAAATTCCCATTTCTGACATTAAAAGCAGCAGTAATATATTTTGAGATTTGTCAGATAAATGAATTAGGGTAATTGATGTCAATAATGTTACTGAAAGGCCTTTTCCACAGTTTTCAAGGCAATTCAATTGGAGCGACTGAGAGGCAGGGTTCAAATTAAATAATAAAATGTAGTGTTTTTTTTTTTTTTTTTTACTTCAGTTAGATTCCTATTCTGTCTCAGAGAGGTTAGTGTCATGTTTGCCAATTCATTTTTTTTTACGTTATGCCATTGCTTCAGGAAGTATTTGAAATGGCCTTTCCCTGTGACGTGTGCACTACCTGACCACATTGTATTTGATAACAGGTCTTTGAGACATGGCTCAAACAGCCAGAGAATCAGCAGAGGGAAATCACTGGAAACTCTGACTCAGGATGTAAGTACAAGTAGAAGCCTGTTGTAGTAAACATGTGAATGGTTACAATCGGTACAGTTTTAAAATGAATGTTTCTGCACTATGTCAAATCAAGTGTGAAAGGGATGAAATGCACATCACGGTGTGTTCCAATTTGTATTTCCTTATTGATTTTGACATTCCCTGGTTTGTGTAAATTTCCACTGAACAACTAATTCCAACACAATTAAAAAATAGAAGCCAGTGTTCTTTCCTCCTTTTGCATTAACCACTAATTGAATTTTGTGTTGTCTGCTTGGCTGCAAGGTAATAAAAATGTCCATATATAATACACACATTGACTAGCAATTAATCTTCTTCCTGACTCTGTTATAATCCTTACAATCCCTGATAATCCCAGACAATAGGAAATCTGACTAACGCTTCCCTCCTCACCTCTCAATAGGATGGGAGGCACAAAACAGCTTTTAGATTACAAGATATTTATTACTGTATCTTATTTCCCTTTCAAGTAGGAAATGTAACCATACCGTATGGGTATTTACCTCCTAAAGACCTGAAACCTGAATAAGATATATCCAAGCTGCTCACAGGGCCTGTCACACAGTTATGGCCCGCTCCTGATGGCATAAAAGTACTCTGCTCACAGATCTCTGCGCCATTTTTCCTTTCAAGAACTTACCTGACAAGAGAGTCTGGTACTTGTTATTTATTGTGTTTTTACACAAATTATATGTGAGATTAAAATAATCACTGTATTAGTTTTTACTAATTACATGTATTTTGTGCACTACAGCCTGTTGTTTGTTACATCCCGCTGCGGCCTTGTGCCCCACGTGAAGCCAGCAGCTTGAGTCGCTCCTTCCCAGGGATCCAGCAACTTAAGTCAGCTGATTTTATGCTCTCCCCCCAGTCTACATAGCTCTGGCTGGAATTATTTTGTTTCTCATTTTAATATTTGAGATGTTGCTATTATTAACTGTAATTGTTCAATTACTGTCTCTTGTGTGTATTTTTCTCTTTTTTTATTTTTTATTTATTTTTTATTTTTTTAAATACAGAAATACAGTTCTAAATTCCCCGCACAGGTACTGACCCGGTATCATACCGTACCAACCCAGTGATAAAGTCACCGACCGGTTTCTACCTGGTCCTGCACGGCCCGCTACCAACTGGTGCTCACGTCCCTGGTCCTTGACCCATCCATTTGCGATCTATAAGCAGATTGAGGTGGCACCTGTACATTTGTATACTGTACACTGCATTGCTTGTTTCCTGCCTCTTGCCTGGGTTTTATCCCTATTGACAAGCAGATGCTCTTCTTGCCTGGGACCAAAGCACGGCAAAGAGGCACTGGCGAATTGCAGTTTCTACGAGTTTTGTGCACTTTTCTCTCCTGCAGCTCAATAGAGCACTCTGCATTCCTGCACAGCACTCTTCCCCATCACCCTTTGTTAGAGAGGTGGCTACATCCTCAACCCATGGTTCTGTGCCAAGGTAGACCGGACGGCTCACCCAGGAAAGTAGCCCATGCAGAAAACCATCTTCACAGTCGCCCTCATCTTCCTCTGCTTCTCCTTCTCCTCCCACGAGGAAGAAAAAGAAATGTCGCTGTTCCAAGCAATCAGCGGACTCTGAGCAGATGGAAAAGCTCTAGGCATCTGTTTCCCACCAAGGAACATCTCAACCTTTAAAGGAGCTGACACTCCCATTTGAGGACGTGGAATCCTACATCACATCCCCTGCGGTTAAGCTCTCCCTGTCGGCAGAGCTTCTACCACTGATCATGCCTATTCAGCTATAGTACGTTCGTCGCACAGCTAGGAAGTTATAATAGTGTTTTGTTAGCCTACCAGTCCTATTTGGTGAGGTCCCTTTCTGATGTCACAGGCACTCACTACACCAGCTGGATGAGCTGCGCCTGGTTAATAAGAACCTGCTCCATGTGTCAAAACTTAACAGGCAGGCTGTAGGCAGGAACCTGGCTACACTGATAGCAGCTATACATAGGCAGCTCTGGCTTTCCCAGGCATGCAGAGCTGACAGGGACAAAGCACCTCTGTTGGATGCCCCTATTACACAAGGGCATTTGGTCCTGTGGTGGATGAGATTCTGCAGCACTCCCCCCCCCCCCCTTTCTGCACGTGACTGGAACATCATTCACAGACCCACAGGATGCCATGATGGTCTCTCAGGAAGTAGCAGCTCTGCTAAAAATGAGCTATTTGCATGATAGAGACCCTCCAATTGGAGAAAGGGTTCTACTCCAGGTAGTTCCTAGAGCATAAGCGGAATGGTGGCCTCAGTTCGATCCCCAGCCTGTATCTGAGCCGTAGGAGGTTCAAAATGTTGACAATGCAACTGTTGTTGCAGTTAATCAGACCAGGCGACTGGTTCACCATGGTGGACCTCAAAGACGCCTATTTCCACACCCCCATAAAACCAGCACACAGGGAACAGTGCACATGTTGCGTATCTTGCCAGTTCGCCTCTCCCTAGCTCCCTGTGCCTTCTCGAAGTGCATGGAAGCTATCCATTGAGACTCAGAGGTATCAGAGTACTCAGAATTGTCTGCAGGAGGTTCAAGGGAGACACGCGTCCAATAGTTTTAGGTTTATTGACACCCCTCAAAATGCAAGAGCAGCTTCCTCGTATTCCCAGTATGGGTACAAGTGTTTGATCCCACGACCTGTACTATGGCAGTTATATTGCTTTTTTTGAAGGACCTTTTTGATGAGGTGAAATCTGGCAGCCATTTTGACTTGTCATGTCAAAATTGAGCTGAAATATTTATTGCTCAAAGTTAATTTTTTGCTTGCTATCACCTCCGCAAAGCGGGTGAGTGAGATGCAGGCATTCTTCATTGCAAAAGCCTGCTTAATATTTAAGGCCAGGACAAAGGTTACGCTCCATACCAATCCTGCCTTTTTGCCAAAGACGATTTTTGCATTTCATGTCAACCAGTCTGTGGAATTGGAGGCTGTAAATCCACCTCCTTTAGAGTCTGAGAGGCAGCGACAGCTCCATACGCTCTGCCCAGTGTGGGCCCTGGCGTACTATGTTGCCAGAACGAAAAGTTGGAGACAGTCAGGACTGCCTATGAGCTGCCAAATTGCCCCCTCCAGAAAAGTTCACAGACCATGGTAACTTTGTGGGCTTTATTCCAGTCTGTATCTGTCAAGGACATATGCAATGCAGCGGTGTGGGCTACTCCCAATACCTTTACTAGGATTTACAGACTGAATGTCGTGGATCCTCAAAACTCTGGTTTTGAACTAGAGTGTTAATGAGTCGACCATTATGGGTTCCATATTGTAACGCACAAGACAACCTCTCGGCTTAGCCTTGTAGCATTTCAGTCTTTCTGGAATATTGCCCTAGCGACGGCTTTAAGAACATAAGAAAGTTTACAAACACGCGGGCCATGACTGCGTCACAGTGCGAGAAGCTTTGATATATCTTATTCAGGTTTTGGGTCTCTAGGAGGTAAATACCCATACAGGAACCAGGGTTATGATAATGTTTTCCCTGTTTTTTGTTTTTTGGTCCTCCAGCACACCAGCACAGTGAGGTACCGAAACGCTCAGCGCGAGGACAGTGACATCAAGATGATCCAGGAGAAGAAGGAACAGGCTGAAATGAAACGGTATCTACACTTGATTTTTTATTTTTTTTGTAATCTTGCTACTTTATATAAATGCAGCAACACTACACCATACCAATAGCATGTTGGTTTTTTTTTTTTTTTTTTTTTTTTTTTTTTAATCTTCTGCCTTTCTGGTGTAGACTCATGGCCTGAATTAAATAAAAATGTATGACACCGTCGTAGTTGTACTAATTAATGTATTTAACGATGCCATCACTTTGACTTAATCCAGACTTGTGTGAATAGTAGTATATGTTAGCAGATCTATTGGAAATCCTCACTGCATTTCTTTGCATAATCTATTTGCAGTATGATGTGAAATGCTTACAAAAATATCTAGCAAGGGATATTCAATGTCTACCTCAGTATTACATTAAAATAGTCCAGGTTTATGGCAGGATTTTTCCACTAATGCGCCAGCAAATTGTGCTTCTGTATTTATTCTTGGAAAATATGAATCTGTAATTGTGTATGCTTGATTTCTTATATTTAGTTTTTGTTTTCCAGGAAAGTTCAGGAGGAAGAATTGCGTGAAAATCACCCTTATTTTGATAAACCTCTGTTTATAGTTGGACGAGAACATAGGTTTAGAAAATTCTGCCGTGTGATTGTGAGAGCTCGTTTTAATGCGTAAGTGTTTAATGTTGATCAATGAAAATTTTCAGCCCAATTGTGAGATGCTAAAAATAGTAAATTCCATCCCTGAGTGGCTCACCTAGTAAAAGCAGGGATTCGGGATGGAGCGTCACATTGGCCCTTGGAACTCCCGCGCATTAGGGAGGCAAAACCGTCAACAGTTGTTTCTCCTCATTGCACTACAATAGCCCCTACAGGCCAGATGCCTAGTGAGCTCAGCCAGGTCCCTACAGGACTGGCCTTTGTCCTGCAGAGGTCGATAGCTTGGTGACATTCACCGTCGAGTTCCTGTGTATAAGAGGAAGCTGACTTGGTCGTGGGAACGGATGGCACTCACGGAACCTCAGGTTTTCCTGAGCTGTGTGGGGAATATCTGCAATGATGGAACATTATTGGGCATTCTAAATTGGGGAGAAAATATATAATTTAAAAATAATAATAAAAAGGGGACATTTCAAACTGTGTCTGTGTTATACATGTAATAAATAGCAAATATTTCCAGCAATGAGATGTGTATGGGACTCATTCAAGTGTCTCATTGCTTTACGATATCCATGATTTAAAGTGTGAATGTTAGGTATACTGACAAACCAAACCATTAGAGAATGACTTCAATAGAGGTTAAAACCATGCAGCATACAGAGCATTATTTGAGTGGAAACTGGTGCGTCTTGTCATGTGTTGAAGGTTTCGTATTCCAATTGCAATTCTGGTTTTCTGTGATTGTTGCTGAATACTTGTATATAACAAAAGAAATACTTTGTTTATTTATCTAGACAAGTTTTGAACTTGTATTATGGCTTCTTTTGTAGCTCAAAGACCGACCCAATTACAGGAGCTGTCAAAAACACCAAGTACCATCAACTATAGTAAGAACTTTATAAATAACTTTTTTGGCTTATTATACTTCAGCTAGCTTATAAAACGTGTCATCCCTAATGTGTGATATTGTTGAGATAATGGTTAAGATTATTCACTATTGTTTGAGAAAAATATTGTTATTGACTATAAACAAAGCTATAGTTATGCTTTGTGGATCCAGACTAAACTTAAAAAGAATTAGTCATCAATTATTTATTTGTTCTATGTAAGAACAATGTCTTTAATACTGGTGCCTTCTCTCTCTTTTTGTAGTGATCTCTTTGGCTTGGTCACATACCTGGACTGGGTTATGATTGTGGTCACTATCTGTTCTTGCATCTCTATGATGCTTGAGTCCCCTTTCACAAGAGTGATGCATGTTCCTACACTGCAGGTGATGCATCTTGTAACAAGGATTTGGGCAAAATGCATCTAATAAGGAAATATTAAATTTACTACACCTGAGGAGATTGAGATTGTGATATGCTGAGAATCACCAAGAATATATTGTTAAAAAAACAGCAGAAATGTAAATGTACATTTAGTTTTAGATCTACACAAGGGCTAAGTGCTTTCTTTGTGTACTGATCTCAATAACAAGTAAGAATTCGTTGACTTTATTCTCTTTATGAAACCGGAATACTGTAATGTTATGATCCCATTTATATTGCAGATTGCTGAATACGTGTTTGTCATTTTCATGAGCATTGAGCTCAATCTGAAGATCATGGGAGATGGACTGTTCTTTACTCCAACAGCTGTCATTCGAGACTTTGGTGGAGTCATGGACATATTCATCTATTTGGTAAGAGTTACTTTGTGGCACTTATTTCGTTATCTTACCAGAAAAAAATATGAAAACGAATAGTTGACATGTTTTGAAGGGTGATGTGCTCCATGCAGCAGTCTATCCATTGTTGGCACACATTGCATTTGTTTATTGCTTACTGAATAAGTTTTCCTTCTGGTAATCATGGTGACAAATAGCAACAATTATCTCATCAGTGTTCACTGTCCACTGTTTATTTAAGAATTGTTACCCATCACAAGCAGGCTTAAATTATTGTTTTAATACGTTCTTTGCATTGCCACAGCTGATCCAAAAGTCAGTTTTCTGAACTCACCAGCTGAACTGAGAGAACTGTATTTTAGAAATGATTCTACTGATGGAGAAGCTATTTTCACAGGAGTAATATGTTGTGCTAAATCACTCCCTGGTGCTCTTATTCCAGCTGAGTTTGATATTTCTTTGCTGGATGCCACCGAACGTTCCCCCTAAATCCGGAGCCCAGTTGTTGATGATGCTGCGCTGCCTCAGACCGCTTCGCATCTTCAAACTGGTCCCTCAAATGAGAAAGGTTGTCAGGGAACTCTTCAGCGGATTCAAGGAAATATTCCTGGTGCGTATGGGGGGATAACATGAGGCCTGTGTTCATTTACATATAGCAGCTACACATGTTAATCAAGAAAGGCAGTACAGAAGTTACAGAGCTCATATAATTAACAATGTAAACCTTGTGTATTTAAAGATTACTTTTTATAATTAGTACTCAACGCCTGATCGATTTTACTTTATATTCTGTGATAGAACATGCCTTTCTTCCACACAGCTGGAGAAAACAGCTTACTGAGTGACCCACTCTCACAAGGGTAAAAGATGGCAGGTTATATCCCAGGCGGTTGTGGCAAAAAAGCCAGATCTGTGATCGATAGGCCTTTAATATGATTATGTTCAAATATGTTTTATAGGTCTCCATCCTTCTGCTGACATTAATGCTTGTGTTTGCAAGTTTCGGCGTACAACTTTTTGCTGGAAAACTCGCAAAGTGCAATGATCATCATGTTATCAGACGGGTGAGAAACACATTTTCTCCTTTCAATAACTACTCTAGAAATCTTTAGAAGTGGCATAAGTGTAGCCGTGTTATAGTTTTCCATACTGTAATAATACAGTACTGTATTTTGATTTGGTTAACAATTTAGTCCATTCTGTTTTCACTTGTATTATAACTAAGGATACGATTTTGGCACAGTGTTTTTTTTGTATATTTCACGGGTGAGTTGCGGAAAAAAACAGAATTCACAGAAAGGTCACAGAAAGGTTACCAAATAATGTAGGTTTAGCTACATCAACATACACAAGAGCTTTTAAATAGTACAAAAAAACAATGATATAAAGACTGTTGTTTTTGACTGCTGGCAAGTTTAAATGTTAGATTAGATTAGTTTAAATGTTAGTACAAAACTTAGTTAAAGGTCCTTTCACACTTTTTTTTTAAGAATACTGTGCGATGCAGGCAATCAGACCGTCCCCATGGCGAAACAGTGTCTGAAATAAACGGTGTTCCTATTTTTCTGTACGCGTCTGGCGTAAATGTACATATATATATATATATATATATATATATATATATATATATATATATATATATATATATATATATATATATCTCAATCAATAAATTTTTGCAACGTTTAAATTGGTTGTTTTTGAGTTGAAAAGTCAAATCACAGATGCAGGCGCCGTGTCCTGGAGTCGGGCACAAAGATATCAATAAAAAAAGACACAATACAGACAAAACTTCTCGTTTTATCTATAGTTTGCAGGAAATTAAAAAAAAAAAAAAAAAGATGTTCAGTGGGAGTCTGAAGTATTTTGTTTAGCACTGCTTGGTTTTAGAGAAAGTGAGTATTTTCAACAGACTAATTGGGTACACTACATTGTGTGAAAAAACTTTCAAGAAATAAAATGTGAGTATTAATTAATATTTTTTTAAAGATGCAAGCCCTCTTTTTTTGTTTAAAAAAAATTAATGAACAAGCGCTGTATGTGTGAAGATCACAACCGAGAGTTTACAGTAGCATCCAATCTGTGTTCATTTACTTGCTCGCACAGCTGCAAAATACAATCTCATTCGATGACCTACATAGCTACATGTAAATGCTGTGATTCAAGGAAATATTCCTGGTGCGTATGGAGGGATAACATGAGGTCTGTGTTCATTGACATAAAGCAGCTAATATTCGCTGCCACATGTTAATCAAGAAAGGCAGTACAGAAGTTAATCCAGTTATACTTTAAAATGATTACAAATTACTATGAATTCAAAAGCATTAGCTGCTATTCTTGTTGTCTTCCACTTGGATTCATTTTAAATTTGTGTCCATTATCTTTAGGAATAGAAACATCATTACAAAATAACAACATAACATTTGCTGTGAAGCTTAACTGAAATTCCTATGAATCCCTTATTTTCTTTCAACACTAATCCGACGATTCCATTTCAATTAGACTGCCACTGTCCTTATAGCACCTTTACAATAGTAAGAAATAACAAAGCAAACCACAAATGCTATCCATCCTACTGGTTAAAGTCATTCATTCTAGAATGATGAAGATCTCATATAATTAACAATGCTAACCTTGTGTATTTAAATTTTACTTCTTATAATTAGTACTCGACTCCTGATAGATTTTACTTAATATTCTGTGGCAGAACATGCCTTTTGTTATATTCCAGTTAAAATATTTACTACTGATGCATTTTGATATTAATGGGGTCAAGGGGCTGGATTAATACCATCCTAGATGGTCTACAATTACATGCCTGACAAAGATTTTAGGTTCATAATTACAGGTACTATTTGCTCAGTAGCACAATTTCTCACTCATGCAAACCGTTCGTGACAAGGGCTAATAGAGATGGTCATTTTTTCACCTAATTTTACATTTTCTGCTCACATCAGCTCACGTCTGACATGCATCTTTATAAACTGTTCCTCCACACAGCTGGAGAAAGCCGCCTACTGAGTTATCCACTCTCACAAGGGTAAAAAGTGGCAGGTTATATCTGAGTAGCCTACAGAGCACTGCCAATTAAAAAAAAAAAAAAAAAAAAAGTCAAATCACACAGACAGGCACACCTGGAATCGGGCACAAAAATGTAAGACTACAATACAGACAAAACTTCTTGTTTTATCAACAGTTTGCAGAAAATTAAAAAAAAGAAAAAAGATGTTCAATGGCAGTCAAGTATTTTGTTTAGCAATGTTTAGTTTTAGAGAAAGTGAGTATTTATTTTCAACAGACTAATTTCGTACACTACATTGTATTTTCAATGCATGACATCCTGCATTTTTAAAGGCAGTGCCTAAACAAACGTGTTTTTACATTAATTTCCAATATTTCACCGACTTTTGTTCAAATTCACGATTTTCATAATTTCCGTGGCCTCTGTGACAAATTGTATCCGTAATTATAACACAGAGCCTAATTAATTTCTTGTTTCTATTTAAATTGTATTGTACAGATGGGAAACCAGATATCGTCCTTGCAGAGAACTTAATGTAGTCCCCTCTGGGAGTCCTGTTAAAATGAGTCAGTCAGGGCTTTTCTTAACTCTTTCTTTGTAACAAGTCCTGTTTTTTTTTTTTTTTTTTTTTTTTTAAATGTAGCCTTTCACTGATAATCTAGTCTTGTTAGTTCAGTTTTTATCAATATGGTTCTGCTTAAGTGAAGTCTAGGGGCTCTTTTAAAAAGCTTTTACATTGATGCTGTTTTTTTTTTTTTAATTGTTTAAATACAAGGGCCTCTGAAGGCACTTAACAGGGTGGAGAGCCAGTTGTGACCTTGAGGTCAAACACATTGGGCGGGACTATTGAAAACAAGTGTACTGGACCTGTATGTCTTGTTAATCCAGCAAAAAATTTTGAACTGTATTCATTTTTACAAATACCAGTATATAAAACACATGTGTTAGGGCATTCATCTATTTGTACATCTCTGAAAGTTTGTATGCATGTATAACCTGATAACAGAAGCATATAACCATGTGTTATGTAAAAGTATGCATGTCACCAGGTCACTAGTGGAAAAAGGAGTTATCACATTTTCGAATAACCTGTATATTATTGCTTGTTCATATTATATATACATGTATCATCTATTGCATGTTTGTTTTCCTTTTTTTCTTTTTTTAATAAAGAAAGCAATTTATTAAATATGAACAGTGTAGTGCACCTTTTGATAGCAGCGTGACCAATACTCATAATTGATTTTTATTTTTCAACCTATTTTAGGAGGACTGCCACGGTATATTCAGAATCAATGTGAGTGTCTCAAAAAATCTAAATTTAAAGTTACGTCCCGGAGAAAAGAAGCCTGGATTTTGGGTCCCACGTGTCTGGTAAGTCAAAGAATATAACATTTTTGGGTGAAAAACAGGATATAATTTATAATTATTTTATTTATTTATTTAAACTTAATTGTACTTGCCTTTGTTTAGGGATATCTGTTTTCACTTAATTTGCCTAAATATGTTCCTACAGTAAAATGCATCTGAACATAACGTCATAATGATGGTAGAGGTTGCATTCTACTTATAATGAACCTTGTTAGAACGTTAGGATTCATTCGTTCTCTGTCACAGTACTGAATGTGTTTTATCAAGCAAGGTGACTGGAAAATTGAGCAAGCAGTGCAATCTAGTGGAGAAACAGAAATGAGCTGCCATGATTCCCATCTGTTTCATGCACTGCAGTAAATCAAGGCAAAACCATGTAAAACATTGGGGTTTCTCAGCTTTCAGGTTTATGTGCCCAAATTGCTACTCTACATTAAACTACAATGGGTTTAAAAAAAAATTATGAACAACATCTTTGGAATTTTTACAGGCAAAACTGACATAGAAAGAGATCTGTCATTTAGGAGAGTCAAGTTACTGGCAAACAGACGCTCAGGTTTTCTTGAAGGTTTTAATAAAAACTATGTGGATGTAAATCTTCATGTTTATAATGACAAGGGTAATATAAGTGACTGCATTGGCCAATAGCCATACTGTCAATCTGTCCCTTTTTAAAAGATTGTAAAAAACATTTTTTTAATAAAATACTGATTTGCATCTTTCCTTGAAGTCTCAGGAGTGCCCCTGCATCTGCAGATATACAGCGGGGTTTTCAAGTGAAATTCTCAGTGCCGTTCTAGTGTATAATTCTAGTACAATTCGCAACAAAAATGTTTTATTTTCATTTATTTTGTTTGTGGCTGGAAAAACAAATCTACTGATAACCTCCCCCGCTGACAAACTACACACACACACGCACACACACACACACACACATACACACACAGATTTAGTAGATATATTACTGTACACTAAAAGGTATACTTTTAATTTCCCATTTAAAGAAAGCTATTATACAAAGGAAAAGCTGCCACCTGTGATGTGCAGGAGACTGCAGTTTTAAAATTCTGCTGGGTGAAACTTGCTCATTTTGAACTGTAAAATTATAACTTTTTAGTATCTCCTAATACAGGGTTATATAAGAATAATACCCACTCTGCAAGAAGCCTTTTCTTTTTTTGTGTTGAACATTTTAAGTCCCATTGGTAGTAATGTTTTTGATACAACAAAAACTCCAAAAAGGCAATTCTGACAATTTCACTACACTTTCAGATTTATTTGGAAACAAAGCATAAATCAGTACTTTAATTATTAATGGACATTTTACCTGATGAGCAGTGCTTTTATACTGGCTCTTAACTGGCATATAGCTGAGCAAACCCTTCATTACGGCACACATTTTATGAAGGCAGTAAAACCTCCTTGTAAGAAACCTATAAATTAGTTTTCCTTTATGACAATGCTTGTCACATTCGTGCCCCGTAAGGGTAGACACGGGATTGTCATTTATCCAGGTCGGTTAGGTGAATTTTATATATTCATGCTCTAGGCCAGTGGTCCTCAAAGTAATTAGGGCATGGGCATAAGTTGATCTTACTTGGCTGTTTGTGGGCATGCTGTCTATTGCATAGGTTCTTATCTTAAAGTGTCACAATTATTGGCACCCTTGTTTTCAGTACTTTCTGCACCCTCTCCTTGCAAGGATAAAGGCACTGAGCCTTTTTCTATAATGTTTTATGAGATTGGAGAACACAGTGGAAGGGATCTTAGACCATTCCTCCATACGGAATCTTTCCAGATCCTTGATATCCTTCCGTCTGCGCTTGTGGACTGCCCTCTTTAATTCAAACCACAGGTTTTCAATGGGATTCAAGTTCGGAGACTGAGATGGCCATTGCAAAATGTTGATTTTGTGGTCAATTAATCATTTCTTTGTGGATTTTGATATGTGCGTGCGGTTATTGTCTTGCTGGAAGATCCACTTGCAGCCAAGTTTCAGCCTCCTGGCAGAGGCAGCCAGGTTTGTGGCTAAAATGTCCTGATACTTGGTAGAGTTCATGATGCCGTTGACCTTAACAAGGGCCCCAGGACCAGTGGAAGCAAAACGGCCCCATAACATCAAAGATCCACCACCATATTTTACAGTCGGTATGAGGTTCTTTTCTGGATATGCATCCTTCTTTCAACACCAAACCCACCGCTGGTGTGCGTGGCCAAAAAGCTCTATTTTTGTCTCATCTGACCATAGCACCCGATTCCAGTCCAAGTGCCAATTCCGTTTAGCAAACTCCAGGCGCTTACATTTGTTGGTTGCTCTCAATAAAGGTTTTCTGGGAACTCTTCCAAATTGGCTTTTGGCATGGAGGTGGCGTCTATTTGTAGATTTGGAGACTTGGTGACCCCAAGATGCAACCAAGTTCTGTAATAGTGGTAAGTGGTATATTTAGGTTTTTAGAAATTTTTTTTGTACCCATTGCCTGATTTATGAAGGTCAACAACCATTTGTCTCTCTTCGTTTGTGAGTTCTTTGCCTGTCCCCATGGTGATGGATGACAAGTGGATTTTACATGTGTTACCTCATTTTTATACCCCAGTGAAACAGGAAGCCATGGAAGGCCACAATACAGTTCCTTAAGACTGAGATGTACTTAAAAACCAGTAGAATGTTAATGCAGATTTAATTTTGTTTGATTTTATTTAAAAGAATATTTAGAGGTGCCAATAATTTTGACACCTATCTTTTTGAGAAAAAAAAAATATTATTTGTTAAAAATAAACATTTTCTCTGAGCAATTGTATTAGTATAAAATAATATAGTTTAATAAAATATAGTTCATTACCTGTGTTGTTTATTTTATACAGCCTTTTTTGCTCATCTTTATCAAGGGTGCCAATAATTCTGGAGGTGACTGTGTGTGTTTGTGTGTGTGTGTTTTAGATATAATCCGGTTTGGGATTTCAGACTGCAAAGGCTGAGTTCCGCAACTCACAAGCTCAGGTTGAGATCGAAGATTGAGAACATTTTAGTATAGTGTGACTCCCAGCATGTATGTCTATCTTTTAGCTGCCAGCTCGTCCCAATTGCCGTAATTGGCTTACGTGGTTACAGTGTTTGAAAACTAATAAGCTTACTATGCATTGATAAAAACATGCTATTAATACTTACGCGTTTATTAAAAAATTCATATGATACGTTAAGTAAAAATGTGTGCTTAGTTTATATGAATAATATGCTTTTTCAACATTCTATCTAGAATAATAATTAATTTCAGCAAGCTAGCATACTGACCGGATTCTGTACTAAGACATTTAGCAAAAATATATTTTGTGGTGATTATTCAGAAACACATCACCAGACCACAACGGTCAACTTGTGATGCTGCAGTTGCAAGCAGCACCATGTTTTCAGTTACTGAAAAGTTTACTTAGATGGTAATCGCTAAGCACAAACTTGTTTTAGCAGTTCACAGAAAGTTCAATGTGTCGTTATTCTGAGAAAAACTGTTAGTCGGAAAGTACACAAGCCCCTTTTATAATTATTAAAACAATGTCATTTGCATAATAAAACTGTTATTAAGCAGGCTTTTCTTCTGGGTCAAGCAGGGCCCCATCTGCTTCTGTCTTTTCTAACTCAGAACTCCATGTTGTTCATTCAGCAGGGTGAAAGGCTTCAGGTCCCTTCTTTTCCAATGCAGGTGAGAGCACTGGGACAGCTCTCCAGTATCTAGTGTCACATGTATGCTGAATCCATTCTGGTTGGCTCCTGAAATGTATTGAAAAGTTCTCTGTATCCTCCCGACACGGTATACATTCTGGGCTTTCAACAGCTGTCCATTCTATGTGATTTTTGCACTTGACACAAGTTGCCCTCACTATTTCTTTTCCGTCAAGGATCTGAATCGGCTCTCCTGGGCTAATTCTAGTATAAGCATGGTACCATTTAGAGAAACAGGCTGAACAATCTCCCTTCTTAACTGTAGCCTGTCTTTGCTGACATCTGTCACAATCACAATCTTTGTGTCTTGGAGAGGCCCACATCTTCCTGGAACGTATTACCTTTAGCCCAAACCTATCTGAATCTCCTGCAGGACAGTTATGAAAGGTTCGGTATGTATTCATCTCAGTCTCTTCACACAAATATTCCACTGTGGGTACTCCATGGGCCATTTTAATTATTTTAACATAATATTGGCTCACTCCCATGTCTCCAAACTGCCACACCTCAGCATTGTAGTTACAATCAGCAGGTATTTGCTGCCTGAATACCAGTGTTTACTTTGTATATTTCCACATCTTGCCAGGCCTAAGGATCTTAACCAGCTCTGTGATATGTTGATTAAATATTACTTAATGTTGTTTAATCTTTAGGGGAAGCTCTGTTGTTAATCTGCTCTGAATAAAATGCCTGTAAATGTAATACTGTGTGGAATAATAAACCAGTCTGAACAATGTAACTCAAGAAAACAGTGGGCCTCTTTGACTTACTGTAGTTATTTGAATAAATGTGCTTGTCTGTGTGTACAATAAAATCTGAGCTGTATACCAAAATAAAAATGCATATTACATATGAACGGAATCTCTGTTATTGGCATGTTATAGTATATCAATTACTCTAGCTTTCCAGTCGTACAAATCATCATACTTTTCTTTTTTTTCATAGATTGCTTACATTAGCATTACTGATTTTGTATAACTGCATCGGGAACTAGATTGTATCTGTCAGTCAATCAAGTTCTTCCTTTGCTAAAGCACTGTCAGAATCTACTCATTTTGGGTCCCAATGCAAAGTTATAGAAAGAGGCAATCACAAAAAATTTAAAAATCAACGGAGAATGGAGAGAATTTCAGGTCAAATGCTACATACAATACGAGTTAATTTGCTGTGAAACCTTTACGTAAATCTAAGTCTTACAGACATTTGTGGTTGTATGCTCTTGGTTGAATCTACATTTAAAGTGTTAGATAAAATCAGTGTTCTATAAAGTACAGATCTGGTATGACTTATGTTAAGTATTATTAACATATTTTAATTATATACATTTCATTTAACTATTTAGCTGACCCACGTGTCTGTCTGTCACATGCCATATGAAGAACACAATAACTGTTAATTTTGCATCTGATCTTCACCAAACTTATTGCATTATTCAATCCTAGTCTCCTATAGAAGTGTCAGATTGTTACAGGATTATGAGGACCCTCTATGTGCCTGCACTGGTTCTGATTGTAAAAACATGCCTTTGCAGTCCTGTACAGTATATTCACCTAACAGGTACTCGTGTTAATCTCCTTGTCTTTAGGGCAAACCCTCGGAATTTTAATTTCGATAATGTTGGGAATGCAATGCTGGCACTGTTTGAAGTTCTTTCATTGAAAGGCTGGGTGGAGGTCAGAGATGTTATTATCCATCGCGTGGGACCGGTAAGCATGTACAGTACACTTCCAAAAACTGGTTTGCATGTTTGGAAGTGTTGGCTATAAAACAGTGTGATTCTTTTTTTTTTTATTTAGATCCACGGCATCTACATCCATGTGTTTGTCTTTCTCGGCTGCATGATTGGACTGACACTTTTCGTTGGTGTTGTCATTGCTAATTTCAATGAAAACAAGGTAAGTCCTCTAGTAAAGTTCATTGTTATTTCAAAAGTTGCTTAAACTAATCCTTCACTTTGACCTGTGACCTAGTTGAGGTCATGTGACATTTTAGGTTTCTGCACGATAGAAACTGCGTATTTTGAGATATTAAAAGTATTCTCTTCAACCCTATCTCTGCCTCCAGGGTACAGCCTTGCTTACTGTTGATCAGAGAAGATGGGAGGATCTGAAGAGCAGGTTGAAGATCGCCCAGCCTCTACATCTTCCTCCTCGTCCAGGTTAGTTCTTAGTGATTTATTCATTGAAGCATTTGTATTTTTTTTACAGGCCTGTTCTCACTGGGTTTGACCCTCACTCCATCATAACATCTAATTTCTGCTCAAGTCTCTTACAGCCTCTGGCCTATTTTGTCATCTTATTTAAAAAACACAGCAGATAAAAGGAAAAAAAATGTTTACAGATTAAAACAACAACAAAAAATGTAACTACAGTTAACCCAATGGTCCCCTTGCATTTTGTCACTGATCTGTCCTAGTTAAAATAAGACTGTTGGCTAACTTTGAAACCAACCCAGCCAAAAAAGTACTGACTTCCAGAAAACATATATAAGCCTCTTGTGTATTGCCAGCTGATTTTGCTGCATTACCCAAGCCATTGTTTCATTGAGGACGATTACCTGATCAGAAAATTGTACCTGGTATTATTCAAAGTGCTTCCTTTGATGTTAGTCATTTCAATCATTCAGGCATTAAATAGCCAGGCACAGTTTGACAGCTGAAGCCTACTGAAGACAAACCCCAAGCTGCTGCTTGTCAATTTCAGGGTCGTTTAAAGGCAACATTGAGTACTCCATGCCGACACAGATGTCAAAATTCTGGCATCCTCTCTCGACCTCCTGGAGAGCAGGGTGCATGGAGAGGTCAGAAGGGGGCACACTGGGGTCCACGAATTCACTTCTGCATGACTGAGTGGCTATGGATTTGTCTCCCTGTGAGAATCTGTATTGACATATGGAATTTTCCAAAGGTGTGATCCAGTGTAATACTGTACAAGGATCTTTTTTTTATGGATTGAATTCACAGTGATGTATTATTAGTGTGTCTTAAATTTAATGTGGTAATGTTCATATCACCTGGAGCATAGTGTACAAGTGTCAAAACTCTCCTTTCAAAGGATGCACACACTTACATGATCAACAGGCTCCCTGCGTAGTTTGATTTTAGATGAAAATGTATGCTCTTTTTTATTCTGCTAGGAGGCTCCCATATCTTTTAAGGTAGGAAGTGGAATATTTTGGGAATGCATATTTCATAGCAATCCTTTAGATACGTACTACTGTGTAAGTGCAGAATTGACTAACATTTTGATGCAAACTCAGACACTCAAATGAATAGTTTCAAGATCCTGGAACACAGATACTGTGTAAGCATCCTTGCATAAATTACTGGCATCTGACCAGATGGCACTGCTTCTAATCTGACCAGATGGAACTGCTTCTAATCTCAGAGGAAACTGCTTCTAATCTGACCAGAGGAAACTGCTTCTAATCTGACCAGAGGGAACTGCTTCTTATCTGACCAAAGAAAACTACTTCTAATCTGACCAGAGGAAACTGCTTAATCTGATCAGAGGAAACTGCTTCTAATCTGACCAGAGGAAACTGCTTCTAATCTGACCAGTGGATTAATTTAACTGGATTTTGGCAGTCTCCTTGAGTCAACATCACAAAAAACACCATCCCAGCTTTGAAAATTGTCTTTACTTTTCTATATAGTGTTATCACATAATGACAACAACGCTGCCTTCGTTTTCTGTATGTTCTTCCCAGTACAGCTAGTGATTTTTTTTTTTACATTTGTGTTTAATGGCTTTAACTTTAAAAGGGTTAAATTCGATCTTAGTAGAATTATAATTTCACCCTTTCTGTACTGACCTTTAAAGTGCTGAGGATTCTTGCAGCATTTATTTCCATCAGAAGCTTCCCCATTATGAGTGATTGAATATCACAATCATTTTATGTGTTTTTTTTGTTTTGTTTAGTTCTTTTCTTTTTTCTTTTTTTATCTGAAAGCTCTTAAAATAAGTCTGTGACATTATGTTTTTCAAAAAGAAAGCTGGACATGTGAAAAAAAAAACACTGTTTTTTAGAACTATACTAAATCCATTTCCTTTTCCCAAACTTATATAAAGTGTTTTCCCACACTCAAATTTGCTGCATGAATAAATGCTTTGTTGAAAAGCCATTTTTTTGTGATTCATAAAACAACATTCTGAATACCGTTTGTATATTCCGGCATATTGCCTGGTACTTTGATAACGGCTCTTAAGGGTAATTCACTTTAGTGTTTTTCAAATAATTTGCATATTACTGGGAGGCGGAGCTACCGTAGATGGTCAAGTATGTGCGCTTGTCTCATGCACTGAATGCATGCCTGCCACAGGGCTCCCCTGGGTCCTAAACCGTGCTAGGTACAGACAGAGATTGCAGTAACCGCAGACTGTACATGACTTTCTCAGAAATAACACGTTTGCTGACATAAAGGGGTCGACAGTAGAGTTTTGATCAAAATACGGGAGAAAATCTCTCCCGGGAGAAGTGTCCAAAAAATTAAAAAATTAAAATTAAAAAAATGTTTCAATAAAAAATAAGGGGGGTATAAAGGCCATGCTGTACCTTAATCTCTAGAATTCGAATCTCTTTAGGATCAATTGCATCTTTATTTCTCCTGATCTTTTTTTATTTACAGATAATGGTGGGTTTCGAGCAAGGATGTATGACATCACACAGCATCCATTTTTCAAACGGACTATAGCAGTGCTGGTCCTTGCCCAGTCTGTTCTCCTGTCAGTAAAGGTAGTACACCCTTCTGAATGTGGTAGATAGCTTGTTAGTACATGTTTTATTGATTTACACATTTTCATTGAGTTGTGAGGTTGAACTTGTCTTTTAAACATTGAAAACAAGATGTATATATTTATGTATGGTCAATATAACATCACTATCAATCAGTGAGCAGGACTGTGTTTATGTTGCAGTGGGATGTGGATGACCCGGTGACTGTTCCATTGGCAGCAATGTCGGTGGTGTTTACCTTCATTTTTGTTCTGGAGGTGAAGTACTTTGACTTGACTCATATTAATATTTCAGTATGGTAAATGATATGAGAAACACAATCAGTGTGTGTTGAATGCACTGTAAAGAGCTGAGCTAGACCCTCCAGAACTCTACTGGAAGGTGTGCACAGCAACCACTGTGATTTGCCAACTATATAATAATAACTACAGCTGTTAATATTCCGTTAAAATAAAGCACTGAACTTTTTTGTTTTGTATTTTTTTATTTCATTTCCAGGTGACTATGAAGTCAATTGCAATGTCACCTGCTGGTTTCTGGCAGAGCAGAAGAAACCGCTATGACCTGTTGGTGACTTCCCTTGGAGTGATTTGGGTTGTACTGCACTTTGCCTTGCTGGTATGCAACTTTATAAAACACATCTGAATAAACAGAGGGTTTACATTTCTTTGCTATTGAATTCCAATGAAATCATCATTTCTTGAACAGCCATAATGCTTGCAAAAACTGCCATTGATTATTAAGTGACAACCCCCCCCCCCCCCACCTCGAGTTTATTAAAGACAAAATCAGCCTATGGTTTTAAAAGGTCCAAAGAGAAATGTCATGTTTGTATATTTTTCAGAATGAATACACCTACATGATGGGAGCATGCGTTATAGTGTTCAGGTTCTTTTCCATTTGCGGCAAGCACGTGAGTAAAAAACATAACATCGGCATGAACTCCCTGTGCTGTTTGATCTGTGATTCATCATCTGCATGTTATTGATTTTTATTTTATTGTTTTCAATTTAAAACATTAATCTTCAGTTTTTAAATGTACTTTACTAATCAGCAAGAGGGATTCAGTTGCCATACTCAGATAGTTTGTGTTGCATCCCTAGAGCTCTGCTGATCTATTTCAGCTCAGTGAGTGGATTCCAAACCCTTATCGGGGATTCCACAGGGAGAGCAGCAAATTTGGCAGGCATTGTTTTTCCTCATCGTGTGTTTAAAGCAGACACCAGCGGTGTTGGCCTTTGCCCTCCGGGGGGTGGTAACTAGCCAAAATGTGCTCTAGAACTCCAGGTGTAAATACAGTTGGCAATTTGCTTGGTTGTGGGACAGGAGGGTGCCTACTGACATTAAGCTCTTTTGTTGAGGATTGCTGTGATGAGGGAATATAATTGGATTTTCTAAATTGGGGTGAAAAGGAGCAGGGTAAAATAATTGGACAAAAAATTCCCATCCGTAGTGTAAGTACAAGTCTTTTTTTTTATTTTCTTTCATTGCAATCGCAGTGTGCTTTCATGTGTTTATGTTTTTCTGTTCATTTTTCCATGTGAAGTCATATTTCAAGGCTGCTGTGTCCATCGTGTTGTGCTGCTTTCTTCCAGGAGTATCCAATATTACAGGTTCCTTTCCAAGCATTTCAGGGTGCTGTGGGCTGTATCTAATAGTACTGTTTTAGACCCAATCATATTTTCCTTATCCTTTAGCTGCTTTTTGGGTTAGAACCATTGTAAACGGTGGGCTAATAGCTCAGAAATCTTTGTGTTTCACTGACCCAATTTTAAATTGCATGCTAGTAAAGCTCTGGTCAGAATCAATCTAGCAATACCAATGGGCAGCTTCATGTTGTAGTAGCAAATAATCAGATACAAACCGCAGCCTTTTATCTTTTATCCATGCAATTATCTTATTTTTTTTACGTAATGCTGTCCTTTTTTAAGGCTGTAATGTTGACTAACATCTTTAAGACATTTTAAGATTCAAGACACTGTATTACCATAAATAATTACTCTGGTAATTGATACTGCCCACTGGTGTTATCCATTAAAAAAAACAGTGTGTCAGAAGAATGCTTAATGCATGTACCATAAGTAATACATTTTCATCACAAGAAGTAGTGTAGTAGTGGAATGCTGCTTAGTCTTTGTCAGTTTTTAGATTTTTGCATCACAAAAAAAAAATGTATTTGTAATCCCCAGTAGCCCTGTTGAGTTGCCAACTATATCTGGGTGTTTGGTAGTGAGTGTTTCTGCTTCCTTCTGCAGGTCACACTTAAAATGTTACTACTGACAGTGGTAGTCAGCATGTATAAGAGTTTCTTCATCATCGTTGGAATGTTCCTGCTGCTTCTCTGCTACGCCTTTGCAGGAGTGGTGTTGTTTGGCACGGTGAAATACGGAGAGAATATTAACAGGTTGGCACTCTCTGAATTCAAATGTTCTGACAACCAAATGAAAAGTGTTACAGAATGAAACTGTCATACCCTAACTACACTTAGTCTGCTAACCCACAGGGGTTTATTATCACAACCTAAAAAGCAGTGTCATCCAAAAGGCTGGAGGAATGAGTGTGTGCACATGTAAATTTACATAGTATGGTACAGTAGCTTCATAGTTCTTTTGACATTTGTTCAGGTTCTTAGCGATTGTAATTAGACTTTTTTTTTTTTTTTCAGGTAATGTTAACTAGTCCTGAACATTCTTAGATTGTCTTGTAATGTACCAACCTGCTTTCTTCTGTTAAACAAAATAATATTTTCTTGTTTTAATGACAGACATGCAAATTTCTCCACCGCTGGCAAAGCTATTACTGTTCTATTCCGAATAGTCACAGGTGAAGACTGGAATAAGATTATGCATGACTGCATGGTAAGGGTGTTATTGACATCTCAGCATGATCTGTAGATGTAGATGTAGATATAGAAAGAGAGAAATCCATGTTTTAAAAACTACGTCATTTAGCTGCCTGAATTCCAAATTGCAAAACATTTTATTATCGTTGTTCTCCAATGCTTTAATTTGAAAAGTGTAAATGAAAGAAAGTGTTTGTAGTAATGAATGACTCAGTATTAAAGTGTAGTTTCTTACTGCTTTAATGGTCTTCTTTTCTTTTTAAGGTCCAGCCACCTTTCTGCACCCCTGATAACCATCGATACTGGGAAACAGATTGTGGGAACTATGCAGGGGCTCTTATGTACTTCTGTTCCTTTTATGTCATTATTGCATACATAATGCTGAGTTTACTTGTAGGTAAGGACTGTGGTATTGTAGGATGTACATAAAACAGGTTTTGTATCTACACTTGTGATAGGGGTTGTGTATTACTATATTACGCCCTGTAAGGGAGGATTGTATGAATTTGCAAACTTTGCACCTACTGCACCATTTCACCTACTTCTGCTAGTCTCTCATATAAACCATTTAAGATGGCAACTTAAAATTTTCAGTGCTATGGAAACCTCTCTAGGAAAATCTAATGGCACTATTTAGTCTGAGCTGTCTCAAAAACCATGTAAAGGTAGTGTGACCTCCTATTTTCAGGGTAATATGTAAACCATGCATAATGTGTTGGTAACCATGACATTGACCTCTGACCTAATATGGCTGCCACCCTTTCCACTGCCACATTGGTTTTAACCTAGTGCATATCGGCAATACAGATGTTTTTCACGTGTCTATATTACTTCATGTTTACAAAACAATCAATTTGATATGGCATAGCCCTTAGATACCAGTTTAAGTAGAAGTTCCTTTCTGATTCTAAACAGTATTCATTTATTTCATGCTCATTCAGTTTTAAAGGGATTCTGCAACTACGACTGTACAGTTACAATAGCCAAATAAAGACATGATGTCATAGTCATGCATGAAAACTGCAAGAACAATAACTAATTCTTGTTATATTGTATAAAAAAAATAGAAGTTCTCCTTTTTTTTTTTTTTTTTAATTGTTACTTACAGTGGTTGTCTTTTCTGAATTGGGTCAGATTTGTTCATCTTCGATTTCAGCTGTAAGAACCTGCACTGCATTGGCATATAAACGTATAACATCATACATGAAAGCTCAGTTATGTGTTTACTTTACAGCTATCATTGTGGAGAATTTCTCCCTGTTCTACTCCACCGAGGAAGACCAGCTTCTGAGCTACAACGACCTGCGCCATTTTCAGATTATTTGGAATATGGTTGATGACAAACGAGAGGTATGTAGGTTTTCTTGGCCAGAAGAAGCATCATAAGATTGTTAATAATATAAGGATTTAATTATTTATGAAAAGTTATGGTTTTGTAGTATTTGAATTTAGCCTCTAACCATGGGGTATGTGGAAATTGGATATTTTTCATCTCATATTTCTCTTGCTCTCGTGATGAAAAAACTCCCATTGTTTTCTAAGTGAATGTGTTGAATACCTAGGGGGTGATTCCTACATCGCGAGTGAAGTTTCTGCTCAGGCTGCTTCGAGGTAGACTGGAAGTGGACCTGGATAAGGATAAACTGTTATTTAAGCATATGTGCTATGAGATGGAGAGGCTACATAATGGGGGAGATGTCACTTTCCATGATATACTGAGGTAATATTTACATTCATGAAGAAACAAGCCGAAATGTGTGTCTGTGTTAATATTCTTAATATTCATTTTCATCAGACTCTTTATTACTATGCAGTCCCTTAAAAAGAGAAAATATACCACCTAGTTTTATTGCCTTTATCAGTTGAGCAAATGATGAGATGCAGCTTGTCACCATTTATTAGTTGTAGAACTGGGCCAGAATTTTGCCATATAGCAATAGAATATTCCATGTAGTACATCAGCACAAATATAATGCTATAATACTGATACAAATATGTCCCGGCATTAGCAAGATTCTTCACTTGTATACGGTGTTTGGTAGTAAAGTGTTTCATGTGCTAAAAGGTGACTAAGGAAAGTTATCATTTTCAACTTATGCACAGGTTCTTGTGAGTATACAGTAGATTACTCACTTTCTAAATGTTTTTTTTTTTTAGCATGCTGTCATACAGATCAGTTGACATCAGGAAAAGCCTTCAGTTGGAAGAACTCCTAGCAAGGGAACAGCTGGAATACACTATAGAAGAGGAGGTAGCAAAACAGACCATTCGCATGTGGCTGAAAAAGTGCTTGAAGCGTATCAGAGCGGTAAGTCCAGTTGCTCCTGAGAACTTTTTATTACAAAAAATAAAAAAAATAATCTTTCAGATTCCATAAATAACACTATGTAACACAATTTTTGTTCCTGGATAGTATGTGTTATTTCCTAATTGCTTATGCCTCAAAAGTATAGAAAATGGCTATTATTCCCCACAGACTTTGCTTTTGTGACCAGGACAGTGATATTTCATCTGTCTACAGTATAATCGTAAATCTCGAGAAACTACTCACTTCTAAATCTTTTGTAGTCATTTTTGTATTACTTTAGTATAAATACATGTTAATTTGGATTCATATGTTGTTTTTTTCTGACTTTATGTGAACGAAAAGACACACATTTGCCCGTTTTCCCATTGGAAATACTGATATTTTGAAATATCACTGTCCTGGTCACAAAAGCAAAGTTTGTGGGGAATAATAGCCATTTTCTATACTTTTGAGGCATAAGCAATTAGGAAATAACACTTACTACCCAGGAACAAAAAATAAATAAATAAAAATTGTTACACGGTGTAATTCCAGACACTAGTTAGATCTGTAGCAAATGCAATTTAAGATATTGATGCAGTGTACTTATGATTTCCCCCTTTCTTGGAGAGTTTGCTGTGTCTCACTAACTTACAGTCCCTGTTTGTGGGGTTAAGGTAGTTGTATGGTTTGCTAAGCACAACAATTTAACTACCAGGAAGGATAACAGAACAGCATCCCACAATCCTAAGCAAAAACAGAACTATTTGTTGTTTCAAATTACAGTACACTTTGCTTTCTTATTTTTAAATAATGTAAGACATACATTATTGGCTTTACAAGTACAGCATTTGACAGGTTTTAGTATTTATATAGAATTAGCTTCCTGAGTTTAAACTGTGTAGTTACTTTATTCTATACTTATAATGAAAATCAGCATAGCGGACGGACGCTTCATTTGATTGTTATTTAGAATCGATGCCTTGTCACACAATCATTTTCGCAATCCTCAAACTGCATGGAATGTACACCCCCCATTTTCTTTATTGCTTTGGTATTTATCATGGTTGTATCTATTAACATGCATGATATTGTGTACCATCCAACGTGAAAGGATCCCTGTTACCAGCATATGCATTTGGCAAAAGACTGTCATATTGAACAAATGATGGTTTCAGCCATAACTGATCATGTTGTTTTTTCTCCTGCATTTAGAAGCAGCAGCAGTCATGCAGTATCATCCATAGTCTTCGAGAAAGTCAGCAGCAGGAGCTTAGTCGATTCCTCAACCCTCCGAGCATTGAAACAACAAAACCCAGTGAGGACATCATTGCAAATAGCAGTGACAACCCTTCGCAGCCGGAGGTAGGAAACTTGTAATTGAAATAGCTAAACATCTTGCACATAATCTTAGAATTATTAGCAGAATCAACTTCCGAGCTCAGTCACACAGGCTGAAAAGAGATTTTTTTTTTAAATAAAATGACATATTCTTATTGTTCGTTGACCACAATCTGCTTTCATATTTAATATTTCTAACTAAAATGCACTGATGAAAGTGAAAATATATGTACTCCCAAGGAATTCGTATAAAACCCATCCCAAACTCATTCATTCCAATTTATTGTTTTCAGATCTCTCTGGGTCTTATAACCTGATTCTTTTTTCATAAGTCAGTTTTCTTTACCCATGAATTTGTTCCAGCTGACCAGCTATCAGTCCAGGACAGTAATTGAGGCTCCAGTCCGTTGCAGTCATTTACAATTTTTCTGCTTGATTTTTTTTTTTTCTCAGAAATGACACCCTTGGGTTATTTTGTCTCTAAGAGAATCCAACATCATGTTTATCCTTTGCAGTGTTAGATATTGTACTTTTTGATTTGTGGCAAGTAGATGAGAATAATGAAATAACCTTTCAGTAATGTTTTCATATATTGTGCTCCAAACAAATACGTATGTGTGTGTGTGTGTGTGTGTCTATATATATATATATATATATATATATATATATATATATATATATATATATATATATAAAATAAAAGTGAAAGGTAACACTGCATGAAATGTTTACATAGAGGGGTTTTATAAATACAATAGTATTATACACAGTAAACACAAATCTCCATACCGCTGTTTTTATTTCCCTAAAGCAAATCACAGCCCCTCCCTCAATCTACATAGAAGAACTCGCATGTTAAGGGAAAACTTGGCATATTAACTTTCAGGTTTTTTTTTATGTAAACCTGGCCAAAGATGAGGTGATGGGAAGAGTAAAAACATGATGTAGTTGAACATTATAAATACATTACGGTATTTTTTTGCATTTACATCTGTTAAATGTCTTCCCAACCTCCAGACAAGCAATCCACAGCAGTTGCTCAGTCCAACGCTTTCAGACAGCGGTGGCCATCGTCAGGACTCAACTGAAATGGAAAAACCTCAGAGGAAGTTTGGTCAGTGGCGTTTGCCGGCAGGTAAGTAAAGTATTTTGCATGCATGACGTACATTTGTAGCTTAATAAAGTGATTGACAGTCACAGTATTTTGCATGCATGAAGTACATTTGTAGCTTAATAAAGTGATTGACAGTCACAGTATTTTGCATGCATGACGTACATTTGTAGCTTAATAAAGTGATTGACAGTCACAGTATTTTGCATGCATGACGTACATTTGTAGCTTAATAAAGTGATTGACAGTCACAGTTTTAGTAATACTAGTATTCCTCATGTGATGTAAAAATAATACTTTACATTTTGTTGGCGTCCTGAATAGATTATTTTTAAATTGCATTTTGCAACAATTTAAGTCACTAAAAAATCTAAAGGTATAGTAACACTTAGTATCAAAGATATACTGTATGAATACATTGGCACAAAATGGGTTTATTTATATGTATGTTTAATTGCCTGTTGATGTATCGTCTAATTTGCTGTTGTCTTCAACTTCTTTTCTAATCACTTGCACACACCAGAATAGCTGCTGCTTCTTTTTGTATTTATTTAATGAAGAGGCTTGGTGTTACTATACGTTTAAGGTGCGTTTGTGTTGCCCAGTTGCCACAACTCCTTTTCTGAAATGTTGAGGATCAGATTGTTTTAATAAAGCTATTTTGTCAATGACTTTTCAGCACCTAAACCTATAAGTCATTCTGTTTCCTCTGTCAACTTGCGGTTTGGAGGTCGGACTAGCGTAAAGTCCACTGTGTGCAATGTGAACCCTGTATCTGATGAGGCGTCATCAGGCTCTGAGGTGAAGAAATGGTGGACACGTCAGCTGACAGTGGAAAGTGACGAGAGCGGAGACGACCTAATTGACATTTAACTGCATACCTTGAAGGAAATGTGTACAATGGTTCAGTGTACGAATCACTAAGTGAAGCCAGGAAACCAAGTGACATCTGATTTTTTTTTTCTCCCATTTCTTTGGCGCTGATTCTTAATACTCTATTTTTAAGTACATTTTCAAAGCCATCTTTTCATCTAAAGAATGTAACAACTGTACATGTTCTTTATTTTCTTATTCAGGGGTCTTGTATTGTATTTGTGTACTCTAGTATATGCTGTGTATGTCAACGCCATATATTGTTTTTGTTGTCATTTTGGAGTTTTTTGCAACTCATAAAACTGCCAAACTGTGCTCATAAAAAAATTAAGTAATTACAAAACATTTCCTGTCGTTATTTTACATCTGTTACTTTATAATTTGATTCCTTAAAAGTTGTGTTCATTTATTGATGACTGAAATGTGTATTTTTTTTGTTTTTTTAACACGGTTATCTCAATGTGTTTTAAAAAAACAAAAGTGACTGACTGACTGACTGACTTGGAACTATAAAGGCCAAAGCTGTTAGAATGGTTAAATTTAAACATATATGTCATATTATATCACCAGCTCTAGATATGACATTAACAAAGTTCATCAGCTGAAATGACTGTAGAGGATATCAAATAAAAAAATGATAAAGCTTTGGCGATGCTATTGATATATACACAACCTTATTTTACAGCTTCTTGTTTTAAGATGATGCCCATTTTTATTTTCGTCACCCTTCTCTGTGAATTCGACATGCATCTTTGTAGATTCGCCTGCACTTTTTAAGACGACACTGACACTGACTGACTTTTGGGCCACCATATGTGAGAGAGAGAAGGGTAACAAGTTTTTAGGATGGCTGTATTAAATTAAATGAAATTAAATTGTAATCCCTTATATTAGAGTGTGTCAGTTCAACTATGCAGTATGTGAATGAGCCAAGTACTGCAATAGAGACACTAGAAACCCAGTGCAATTAAAATAGCTACTATTATTATTCACTTTAAGCTGCCACACGATTGGGTCATTTAACAATCACAGCTCAATACAGCCAGACACTGATTTTGATTGGGAAATTTAAAAAATCAACAGCCTGTAAAACTAGTTACTGTACGTATAATAAAGGACATTTGAGATCACTACTTTGCAACTACATTAAATGTTTTTTTTTGTTTTGTTTTGTTTTTTTTTAACTGTAATGCTTTTTAAATGCAAATACTCTTTATTTTAGACCTATGTTGTCCAACATAATGTGTACAAATATTTAAAGGAATAAATGTCCAAATAAATATTGGAGAAAAATACCATGCACTGCTATGAAACCGCTCTCAAGATTGTACAGAGTATGACGGTATACATTTCATGCTGTCATACAAACACACACACACACACTTCAAGTGGTTCTCTAATATCTTTCAATGAGCATTCAATATGAACTGATTATTTTACAGCTTGTTTTAGTCTGATATGTGTTAAACAGAAGGAGGCATTATCAGTCCTGTTGGTTGCATGTTTGCTAACACATCACAGACACAGTTTTACTTTAGTGATTCCAACATGTCTCCATAAGGTGTAATGTGCTTATGGTGACAATGTTGTTTACAATAACAAGAACACAGTAAAACAAATCTGTCTAATATATTCAGTACAAAATTCAGAAAACAAAAATGTTCTTGGTCTTATTCATTTATGAAGGAGGAACCCAATGAGAGCTATCATAAAGTTAATTACACACAATACTGTCCGTTCATTGTACCGGCTATGCTGTGAATGTTAAAAATATGTTCCACACTAGAAATAAACATTTTTAAAGATTAATATTACTCATGATAGGTTGATGAATTTAGAAATTTTAATTGAATGAATCCAGTGTTTATAAATATGCCTTATTGTAATGGGCTTATTCTGAGGTCAGTGTGGTCCAGTGGTTAAAGGCTTGTAACCAGGAGTTCCCCGGTTCAAATCCCGGCTCAGCCACTGACTCATTGTGTGACCCTGAGCAAGTCACTTAACCTCCTTGTGCTCTGTCTTTCGGGTGAGATGTTGTAAATGACTGCAGCTGATGCATAGTTCACACACCCTAGTCTTGTGTAAAGCGCTTTGTGATAGTGGTCCACTATGAAAGGCACTATATAATAATAAAGATGATTATTATTAGGATCTGAGAAACTTGAGTTCCCTGTTGTCTGCTTTCACCTCGGGATGTTTAAAACTACGTCAAAAGTTCAACAGGCATCATGCCCTCTTTGGAGTTGATTGAGGGAAAGAGGTTGTCCTCAGGCAGAGTAGAAGGGCATGTATTCCCACATTTGTTAAAGCTGTACAGAACCTTGTTTAACATAAACCTACTTACTGTTGCATTTTTATGTGGTACTGTATATCTTATTTTGTTTTCAAATAAAACTGCATTGGGTAAATATTTTTTATGCTTTGTTTCTATAGAAATTCTGAGTTTGCTCAGGACTGGGCTGCTAGAATACAGAAGCATGCCTTCCAGATAAAATCAGGTAAAATTCTCAATTTTTGCTACAGTTTATACTGTAAGCATACATGCTGGCTATACACAATACAATATTATGAAAGGTTATAATTATAAAAACAGACGTCAGAATTTCAGGACTACATTTACTGCACATATTCTAAAAAGTGGCATTTAGACATTAATAGGTGAACTTGCTTTGTCGTACACACTGGCATTTTTTGCTGTTGTCACCATCCAGATTTCCTTATAATAACTGTCACTAATGGGATCACCGAGTTCTTTAACGAGTCCTAGAACTAGTCCGTAGGGGATGCAAACAGGTGAGAGGAATACTGTGTATCAGGTAAGTAAATGAATACAGTATTGAAACTGTCACCAGCTGGTGAACTCTTTTCTGTAAGTGGATACATAACTAAAACATATGTATACAGATTACTGCACAATTTGCTGATCAAATATTTTAAATGAATTGGAAAAATATACAAATGAGGTAAAACCTACTGTTGTACCATTGACTGTGAAGACAACAAGGCTAAATAGGACACCTTGGCAGAACTGTTACTTGTCAAAATAGCTGCACTTCAATTTGTTTGGCTGGTAGTCACAGCAACTAAATAGATAAAATAAATAAATAAATAATAACAACAGGCCTTTCATACTCAGGTTCACTGGAATAACTTGTGTGCCCCCAGGAAATACAGTCATGAAAAATGTCAAAGTAAGCTAATTTTCTTAAAAATCTGCTCCATTTATTTTAATTCATATGAAATAGTGTTTTACAACTTCAGATATAGTCGTGCGATTCTTCAGGAACCACATGTTGAATAAACAGAGCCTACATGATTATTTCATTATATCTTTATCCTGTTCCGCTCAGGTAGAAGGATGTTAGTACTTCAAGTACAAATATGAAGTGAACGACCAGATGTACCTAAAGCATTCAAGCCTGAGAGACAGTGCACATTTTCCACCTTTGTAATTTTTCCCATCCATTACAGAGGGCACCGATTCAATGTCTTCCACAATGACAGCCATCTCACTGTCTCGCTTCCCCAGTTGGCAGAGCTTACTAAAAAAACAAAAAGTAGTGCATGCATAGTGGAAAGGCGGGTTGCTCTATTCAGTGCACAAACCTAAAATTTCCAGACAATGGAAGTGAATTTGGTTCTTAGTAAAGGGGAAGGTATGAGTCTTAAGTCATGTTCAAAAAATGTCTCGTGCTGCTTTAAGGTGATCTCTGTTGGGGTCTATGGGTATGTTAGCTCCCATTCTAATTTAAATCTGCACACCTGTACACTGCATATTATTATTATTTGTGTCATAATGAAATAAAATATGTTTTCTTGTTCCTTAAAACTACGCACTGTTGATTTATGGACAATAATCTCCCTGTTTATACCATCGCACCCATTGCATGAATATAATTAGCAACATAAGTTTGTCATTATCTTGCAATGTGAAGTGATGGATGGTTTGACTTCATTTTGATTGAATCCCACCAGGTAAATAGATTCATTTTTGATTCCTAACCCATCTGCTCAGTTTAGAACTTTTGTGTTAAAAACAAACAAAAAAACAGCAATTACCAAGAACTACTTCTCACTGATGATGACAGTGTTGTCATCGCTGATCATCAGGTTGCTGTGCCTGTAGATCAGCTCAGTGACCAGCTTGCCGTTCAGGTCAGCATGAGTCCTCAGACCGCAGAATGAAATGTAGCTGCTCCACCAAGCTGCCACTGCCAGGAGAAATCAGGCAGGTGTAACAAAAAAATGACACACAGTGACAGCCAAGCCACAAAAGCTAGGGAAGAAGGAGCTCACATATGAAGAATGGGTGATTTAGTTTAATTAAAGATATCTTAAATGCATTCTAACTAGAAATCGTGGCTACCATACATGAAGCTGCCAGTGATGTTTACAATTATGTTTAACAGCATATTAAAGATGTTCAACAAATACTATAGCATCAGCCAACCTGTTGACAGATTTCAAACTCAACTGCAAATTACTACAAATGAGCTCTCAAAAGTCAAGACAGTTCTTGCTAAAGCAAAGCTAACAATTTAGCACCAGATTTAGGTTAGGTGCAGCACTGGCATTTGTCTGTGACCTTTTGAAGCAGCCAGATGCCAAGCATGACTAAAAATATATGAGTTTAAACTCATTATTTAGCCGTGAGGCAGTTTACTTCTTTCTAGATTGAATGTGATGCTCTGTTAACCATTGGCTGATTGATTGACAGGGTAAAGGGATGTCAGTGCTTATTCTGCTATAATTAATTATTATCATTTTTCTTGCAGTAATTTGAGGGCATTAAGTACAGTTCTTTTCGTAATACGTGTGGACTTTTATAAAGCTGAAGTGCATTCATAATAGCTTTACCTGTAATTAAAATGCACGATCGCCTTGATAGCTTGGCCTCCACCTGTAGAGATATCACCTACGAATCCAGGCGAGAGAAGTACGACAATATGCACATGATTTCCCTGTAATCATTGGCAATGACATGTACACTGTTTATACGTCTTTGGTTTGCAAGCCATTTCCCTTGTCTTGATTGTGTTTAATGTTAAGCAAGTCGTACCTATACGCTTGCGAGATCCTCTCTGTAAGGGTGTCTCCAATGCCATTATGGATGGCACAGCAGATGAAAAAATGATTCTGCAAGTATAAGACTCTTATTTTTTTTTATCATGTGGTATGTCATTTTGAATTTTTCCACAAAAACAAACAAACAAACAAAAAAATAAATAATTCCAACTACACTACTACTGTGTCTTATTTAAAGTTATATATAGATTGTGCTTCCTTGCAGGCTCTCACCTCAATACAAATGAAGGCTTGACTTTTTCTAATTGCAGAAATGTATGCCAGGTGAATAGACTCCTTGTGGTTTTTAGTGCCAACTGACCATTAACAGACAGATCTTAATACCTGGAATTAAAACAAGAAAACATGCAGCACAGTTGTTATTGACACACAAACTCAGAGAGACTTAGGCAGTAGGAAGGGGTGACATGCTGCTCCAGACCGTTTCGTTACCAACTGCAGGAAAAGAAAAGCTAATTTAGTTACAAAACCATAACGTGTGGGTCAGTTTTATACTTTTTCACCCAAATTAATTACAGGTGACACTTCACTGTATGTTTTGATACTTTCAATTACAAAAAGTGATGTATTGTGATAGTTGTACAAACAATCGTGCTAACACTATACATCTTCCACAAATGTGTACAGTACTGTCCTGTATGTCCTTTATTTGCCAAAGAAAGTGTACCTTGTAGGCATTCTGGTGTTTTCACAAAAAACACTCTGAATAATATGCCCTATTTTATAAAAGCATTACATGTTCAGAATTTTGAAAACAGATTGTAGACTTTTTTTCTGAAATCACTTAAATTGTAATGTTCTCTGAGTTAGAGAACCTCATGATCCTTAAACACCAAATCAAGTCTATTCATTTGCCTTTTGTGTCCAACCCCTCTATTCAATTCACATTTTTATTTTATTTTATTTTTAATTGGCAAATGTGCATAAACCCCTTACTTAAGTGAAATATTACTAAAGTATTGTATTTTAAATAATCTTGCCTTGAACAGATTACATTACTGAACAATCAAAGTAAAAGGGGGCTGTAATTATCTTAAAAGGGAGCAGAGGCAGCTGTATCACTGAATTGAATGAAGGGGAAGGCTGAACACAGAACACTGCTTAACTGCAGGGGGTGCTAAGCCCAAGCTTATAGAGCGTTCAACATAATTAGTAGAGAAATTCAGCAAAGTAATGAACAATTTTAATAATCAAATTAATTCTGATTGGACGTACAGCTGCACTCGCCTGGGCCCTTTTAAGTAGTTACTCACACACAGGATTCACAATTTTCAAAAGACCAGTTTGGAATAGTAGTGCTTGTTTCCTGAAAGTCAGTGCCATGTAGACCTGAATAAGCCTCATAAATCCATGGATCTTATGTCTGCAAACAAGGGAAAACAAGTACTGTGTCCTATTGGTACCTTTACGAGTAAACCAGTTATGTATTGAAATATGGCACGTGACCTCCGGTTATTCAAACTCTATGAAACAAGCCTGCTGTGAATCCAAGGTTATACACTATTAAACATTAATTGGAATTGTGGTCTGTACATAGAATGGGAAGTGCAGTAATACAGAAAAACACATGCACACACTCAAACATTATGTTATATTCAACTGCTTCCTTATTGAGTTCGTCAGTAATGTCTTAAATTGCAGAAGATTTATGAACTGTGAAGGGCACTCAGGGCCCTAGTGAAATATAAATTTGGCCGGGGGTCTTGTCCGCGGGTGCCCGACGGCTACCTGCGCGAGGCCGTCTGGAAATACATGAACATTATTAAAAGCACGAAACACTGATTGGGAGGCCCACCAAGTGGACAAGGCAGTAGAGCACCACAATAGATAAGACCAAGGGTTAGCTACAAGGGCAGAGATGGGGGAGGCGTGGGTGTGTTAATGAATTGAACACAGGAGGGAGGAGTTACTAACGAGACTACACACTGCCCCCTTATTTTTGTGTTCATTAAACATGCTTTACAGCATTTTTACACAAATTACAGATTGGCATTCCAGCATTCTCTAAATCAGGGTTTCGCAATCCTAGTCCTGGGGACCCACTGTTTCTGCTGGTTTTCATTCCAGCTGAGCTCTGATGATGACCTCTCGGTCAAATCTAGTTTTGGTTATAAGGTGACAAAATAAACATGAAGAAGTCTGTTCAGTTTCTAAATACATAAAGAAAGAGTAGACTGAAACTCTATTGGTGGTGAAATGCAATGATCATATGGATGATGCTAAATCCTTCAAACAAGGTATGTTTTATCCAGTTGCATTTTGTTCATTAACTGTACCCATGGTGGCATCAGTTAATTAGTATCTTAGCTATAATGACCACATGAGCGTCTCTGTGCCCCATTGTGCTGCACGTGAATAGTATATTGTTAATGCTGCAGGCCAAGAATGGAATTTAAGTAATGAAAATAAAGGCAATTAAAAAAAATCAATGGTTTAAGATCATAAACCAGCTGACAAGTGACTAAATGGCCAGAGAATGTGAAACAGCTTACGTATAGGAAATAAGAAAGACTAATTCCTACACTGGTGATGCTTAAGGGGTAATGGTCCATAGAGGATCATAGCTTGTATTTGACAAACCACAAGTATAACAGCAATGTCCTGGAAGGCATCATTTTATGAAGTGCAAATATCACAGCGCTCTTAGGAGACATTGTAAAGGTTATTCCAACAGCTGTACCAATTTCATATGTTTTATTAGCAAAGATCTTACATCAGAGGAGCCCTACCTAGTGCAGATACAACCATTCAAGCACTGAAAAGGAAGATCTAAGTGAATGCAATAAACTGTTTCATCAAAAGAATACAAGCATGATTATGTATAATGCACAGGTTTTATTGACTTGATGACAAGTAGGTACCAAATCTAATTTAGCAGTACACTGATGGATACATCATTTACATTTAGCAGTAATTTGTAAACTCATTCATCCACTGAGGACCTTTCCTGTATGTTTAATGTTGTCCTTGTGGGACAAAGAGGGCTCTGGTGACACTTGCCAGGCACCATTTTTCAGCATGAATGCATCATCATTATAGTCAGAGAGCTCTCAAAAGAGCCCTAGAAAAATATTTAATTGGTCTTTAATGTTTCTTCATGAATACCAATCAAATAATACAATTCATTTTAAACAATCCCTCTTGGTTAAATTACTTTCATTTATACAACTATTACAGTACAACCCAAGGGCTCTTTCCAAAAGTCTAAGCTTTCCCTTGATTATGGACGCCCACACAAATAACAGCTGGAGGACTTTTTCTGAGCCTAAGAATAGTTACCAGTCTCCATGATTACTCATTCCTCACAAATATCTCAGACAACTCTAATTACTAATCAAACTTGCAGTGGTGGTTTTGCCTCTACAAGTCTGGCAAAATTAATGTTCCAATTTATGTCTAATGGTCTTTGGGTTGTTCTTGGTCTTTCCCTTCAAAAGGTGGTGTTGCTTGGAAAGATAATTATTGGGTTACATAAGTCTAATGTCTGTTTTTCCTTTAATTACTATGGAAGAACTTCCCAACTCAAACCATTCATATCCAACTCTCATCATAAGGTTTACCGTACAGACCCTGCTGTTCTATTTAAAAATGCATCGTGGGAACAATTGTCAATCTTATAATTGTTTAAATAGATTAAAAAGAAGTACTACAAATGACTCACCTCGTTAGGTTTGGGAGAGAGCACAGGACTTGGCTGAGGACTTCTCCTCATGCTACCCACGT
The DNA here is from genome assembly GCF_017654505.1 of Polyodon spathula. Taxonomy (NCBI): domain Eukaryota; kingdom Metazoa; phylum Chordata; class Actinopteri; order Acipenseriformes; family Polyodontidae; genus Polyodon; species Polyodon spathula. The sequence goes on along the minus strand of NC_054548.1, from coordinate 18,688,037 downwards.
CAGTAAGGCGATGCTGGTGATCATCCCACCTCTCATAGGCCAGATCTATGCCACCAAGAAAAGCCACTGACTGGTCAAATTTTTTCATGGTGTGCCCAGAGCAACACAGCTGAGGGCATTTTATCAGGATAACAGATGAGTAAATGAAGGATTCAGGTGACTGTGGCAGAGCAAGAGCTCTGTCTAAGTATATTTATTGGTGTTTGGTGGTGGTTGGCAGGTATGGGGTTAATTCCTCCCTGTGAAAAACATGTGAGAATGTGGCTGGAGCCTTAATTAGGTAATTGTTCATTATTGATTAATTTGGCTCCACCCACATCCCATAAAAGGAGAGCCCCATTTGGAGAGAGGAATTTGGTTAATGAACCTGTATTGTCTTTAAAAGTTCAGTGAAGACTTTATGTTATTTTTGTTTATTGAAGTGCCCTTTAGCTCTTCTGAGTCTCTGTCTCGCCGCTACCCTGTCACAGTGATGTTTTAGCAAATCTGGATTACTTTATTCACTTGAAGATACTTAATGGCCTTGGAAAGGTTTTAAAGTTATATCGCCACATGTATTTCCTTTGAGTTGTTATTTGAATGATAGATTAATTGATATAATTAATTCCCATGTGATATTGTAGTGTGATATAATTCCCAAATTAAAGTAGTGATCTACCACAGAACTTTAACATTAAAATTAAGCTCTGAAATACAAGGGCAATATGCAATCATACCAACATCTTTGTGTACAATGTATATATATTTTTTTTTATTTAACTCATAGCAAATTCTGCACAAACTGTGTACATTGACTATTATGACTCCTTCAAAGGAATTATTACCAAACAATCTCTATATATCACAAACAGCTGCATCAAAAGGTATCCTTCATGCTGTGGCGCTTGCTATGTTCAGCATTCCAAAGGGACTCAAATCTAGGACACCCATACTGAAGAGTTTTAGCAGCACACATCCTGAGGATATTCAACACAGACTCTTCAGAGTACTGCTTCTCAGTTTGCTCCAACTGCTACTCAAAGAAAACGGTTTTGATGAGAAAAAAAAAAATGACATTTTGTCAATCAATAATCTGCCCAGGGAAATGTTGGCAAATCACAAAAACTAAACCAACAACATGGGAGCTGTCTTTTAAAGGGAAGCAGCATAAGTCCCATGAGGGGAAGTCATTGTTTAAGGACACAGCCTTTTGGAACTTCCTGTATCTCAGCATTATCAGGGTTTACAATTACTAAAACAGTAATGTGACAAAAATTGAACAGCATGGTTTTTCAGAGCAAATCGTTATGAAAAAATAAATTTTGCCTTGCTACGCTCACCAGTTAGTATTTTTATTTGCCCCTCTGCCCGAAGTGAACACACTTATTAAAGCTATTGCCACAACTCCTGTTTCAAAACAGACAGTCCTTCATTTGTAAAGCCATAAAGAGAGGGTATCACAAGGTGAGTATCACAAAAAAAATATCAATGCGTGAGGGAAGGCCTTATCATTGAGGAATGAAGTCCCTAATTAACCATTTACTTAGAATGATAACTCGTTATTCCAAGGATACTGCTATGCAGTATAATTCATCTTATCCAACAAGCGTTGAGAGATCCTGCATTAAATAGCTTTTCCTATTTATTTATTTTTTACTGGATGTCATTTTGGAATCTATCTTTCATTAAAATCCAAAATACGCTGAGTAATTCTCCTAATTCACTTGTTTGCGTTGGTTATAACATACATTCTTTTCCATAAACTTGTTATATAAACAGAATACACCATGAACACTCACAGAGTGCTGTCGATTTTTTCACTCATGAAGATTCCACTCAAACCCTTCGGGGCTCATGGGTTATTCGTACATAATACATGATAGTAGCATAATACATGAAATAGTACATTAAATACATGATAGTAACATACATGAAATAGTAGCAGCAGCTAATAGCAGATATCAGCCTTAAAGAGCATGAAAAGCAAAAGAGAACAGGTCGGTCTTAAGAGTTGATTTAAAGCGAGTGATGGTGGGAGCATCATGCACCAAAGCTGAGAGAGAGTTCCAAAGAGTCTGAGCCATGAAGCTAAACAAGCGTTTCCAAGAGTGGTGCGCTTTTGTTTGGGGATAACAAGCAGGCCAGAGACGGAGGACCTCAGCTTGCAGGCAGGGCCATAGCGGGTCAGCAGGTTGAGGAGGTACTCAGAACCTGTGTGATGAAGGGTATTGTAGTGAATACGTCATTAGCACTTCACATTAGCAGTTGCATGAAAAAAGGTTATGCTCAAACCTAAAGAATTGAACTGAATGGAATGATGGTGCAATATAAGAACTGTACATGATGCACAAAGTTAATTACAATCACAACGACTGGAAATAAATAAATACTAGACCCAATAGAAATATTCAGTTCACTTAATATCTGTTTTCTTGGTTCTGATTTTAATGCCAAATCCCTTGTTACATAGTATCACTGTGTGATAGAGAACAAAGAAGTCTTTTACTACCGCCATCTGAAAAGACAAAAACATTGAAGGACTGTACTATGCAACACAACCAAACATGAGGCATGTCTAATCAAGATACTCCATAGTTTACATTACAGTCGGGATGATACATTTATAACAATCACTAAATATACACTTGTGTATAGTAGGTGTATTTATTTAGTTTGGAATGATGATAAAATGATGTTGAGCGCTGAGCAGGAATGAAAACCATTCAAAGTAAATTAGACACGAAGGGCCACATATTCAAAGCATTTCCTCTCTTCCATCATGAACTATTTTTTTTAAAGAAGAAAAAACATGTTAATATTACAAAATGAGAAACAAAACACATTGGGGGTGCTGAAGGGAGCTTACTTGGGTGTTTTGATCTAAAATTAACAGGTGTTTTACCTCTTAGGAACAAATGAAAGACTGGAGTACAGTTTTGCAAATGTGGCCATAGGGTGTCAAATAAATTGATATAAATACAGCCATCATTTCAAAAACTAAATCCTTTTTTTTTTACATATGTAAGTGATGAAACTAATATGCGCTGCAGGATGTTTAATTTTAATAACTTCTGGGCCTTTATTAGTTATTTAAAACAGGGGTGGCATTTGCATAAGCTGCTGTTAAGATCAATTGAATATAAACCAAGGTATCATCATAAGTTCACAAATTCACAATGCAATACCACACAACATGTAAACACAGACAGTACATCTTGATATAAACCTGAAATTGAAATTGATTGAATGGCAGTCATTATCATCACTTGTGAATCAAGTTTAAGTAGTGGGGCTCAGAAAACTATTGCGTTACACGTGTTGCTACAACTGCTTAAATAATGTACCTGTCTTTTTTTTTTTCATTGTTAACATACTGACAACTTTTACTGTCTATGTCAAAGCTCTTTTCAAAATGGTCGATCTAGTGCACTGATAGTGTAAGGATTATTGCCCACATTGTCAAACAGGTAACACAGCAATAACGAACAGAAAAGCCAGGGCACTTGTTATGTTTTTTTTTTTTTCCTGCAGTGATTTAGAGTACAGACCTCAAACCACGGTGCACTATAGCGGACATTTTGTAAAAAAAAAAAAAAAAAAAAAAAGAAAAAAACTCTGAACCAGTCTGTGGAAGGGTGGTGGTAATACACTGACACACGGGAGACAGACAGGTGTAATTGAAACACCACACAGGTGCTCAGTTTTATTTCTTTCCCGACTCTGGTCAGTGATTTGTTTTTAGCTCGCAGAGGGCGCTTTTGTCCGTGGTCTGACTATCAACAATGATAGACAGGACCACGGAAATACCAATCCTGGTATTTAAGCCAGTTGCGGGCACTCTCGCGGGTGCGCAAATAATAAATTGAAAAACAAAAGAAGAAAGAAAAGGGGAAAATAAAACACTGTAATATACAAAAGGTGCTACACTTCGCAGCTTTACCCCGGTCGTCGATACCCGCATGACCCGGGTCACCGACCTACACTCCCCACTCCCTCAGCCTTCTATACACACAGTACTTCGGGGTCCTGCCCAATGTTTCCCCGCTACCACTACGACTCTCTCGTTCCTCTTCTGTACACACAGCATGTCTAAAAGGGCAGACCTGAGGGAACAGCAGAGTTATTTTATAGGGCTAACAATTCCCCCAAGACCCGCCTCTCGGCCACTCAGAGAGAGGGGAAGCTACACACCCTCTCTCCCACCTCTCTGTGTCACTACCGTGACCGCGGGGTGGGTGTTGGACAACCACTGCCCCCTTCCTGCAGCACTATGAACACGCCAGCAGAGTCAGCACAGATCTCCCCCTGTTACACAGACTTTAAAGTTATAAGTGTAAAAAGTTATCTGGATGTTAACAAAGAAAATAAAAATGACAAATATGTTATTTAAACAGTTGTAGCAACACGTGGGGACGTGTAACGATATATTTTTCAGAACCACGCTACTTACCCTTTAAGGACCTTGAGATAAAGAAATCAAAATATTCGCAATGTACTCAAGGCTACACTATCTGGTTTTTCCTATTTACCTTTATGACCATCTGTTGCATACACTGTTGGAGCCACAGCAGTAGCGGAAAGGGAGTGTCCCCTGGATTTCTTCAGGATTAAACCCTCACTAGAAAATAAAGCAATATACATATTAAACGTAACTGTATACATGTATAAATCTAGGCAACACTCTCTAAATATCCTTACCAGATGATCTTCAATGAATATGCAGTGACAACACAATGTCACTGTCTACATCTATTTTTAGAAGGGTCCCACAGTGATATTTTCACGTGTCGATGCATCATAATGGAATATGTGTGGCAAACCCGTTTAATCTGCCATTTCTGGTAATACTGTGGTCTGTTTAAAGTTCTACCAGTAATATTTAGTTTAATGGTATAACACCATTAAATTATAATTTGAGTAAGTTTGTACTAAAATGGTATTCCAGTGGTATTTTTTTGTTTGGATGTAAATGTATCAATAAACCATATACTGTAACAATATTGTGTCACATACCGTATATTAATAATGAATTGTACTATAATAGAATTAGAGCAGAAATTTGAAACACACAAAAAACACACGAACAAAAAAAAACATAGTAGTTTTCTATACATACTGTACTGTGTAATGCAACTACTGTAACATGGGCAATTTTCAAATACTCACATCTCTTTTGGTCCAAGATCTTCAATAAACAACACCTGACTCACTTGTACGAATTCAAGCTGAAATTCAAGATTTAAAAGAAAGACTTTAGCTATTATCCTTTTAAACCCAGTAAGAAAGGCTGCTTTATTTACTTTAAAGCACTCAAAGGGAATATGTGAGTTTGACTGACGGGAGACCTTTGTCAGTATTATGATAATATTACATCCCCAGAGTCAGTCTGCCTCAAATTGTAAATATTTTACTTCAACCAGACTTCACACAGAGATATATGCAATACTATACATATGGCACTGTGGTTCTGTCCACAGGGGTGAAATACATACCACAGATATTTATGCTTTTTGATGACTTTATATTATGTTGATAAAAAAAAGAGTTAAATCAGTACAAGCCGACATAAAACAGGCCATTTTTTATATTATTTTATGACAATGATCTGTGATTGGGTGAGCAATATATTACCACAAACTGGTTATAGTGCATTGTTGTTATCCTTAAAAATTGTATAGTATTTTAAGTGTGTGTGTGTGTGTGTGTGTGTGTGTGTGTGTGTACGGTGGACTAGGTTACAATATAGGCATTAAAAAAGAGAATTCATCTTGTTCTTCTATTGTAGGTGTGTATTGTCCAACCATGACACTTTTTTGTAGACATTGGGATCTACTTAATTGATCTTGGTGGATCTAAATAACGTAATTGTTAAAAAAAATCTATATAAACATATACTAGTTCCTACAGACCCTATTCCATACTATATACCACTAACCCTTTTTATCCAACTAGATGAAATGATTTGGTGAAATCATCCAACTAGCTGAAATGATCCTGTAGCAAGCTTCTTGGTTGAGGCATTGTTTAATTAGTGAAGGAAATGCAGTGTAATTATTGGATTGTCAAAGCCTCATCCTGGGTGAAATCTGCAGCTAGGTGACAATCTGCCTCTGTGAAAAACATACCAGAAAAACAGCTTCCTTAATCATTGGAATCACAGCAGGAAGGAGATTTGTCGAGATTCATTTTTTTGCAGGTTCACAACTCATGTCGAGTGTTGAGTACGTTGGCATATTGATAGTGTTGTGACATGTCTGCCAGACTTTATTTGATTGTGTTTTTGACAACAAATACATTGTAGCCATACACCGAATCTGTAGGGGCCTGTGCATTAGCAATGTATTCATCACAGGCCATTACAATTAGAACAGTAGAGGCAAGGGAGACAGTGCCTACTCAAAATTTCAAAAACAAAAAAAAAAAAACTATATATATATATATATATATATATATATATATATATATATATATATATATATATATATATATATCACGTGATCTGAGCATGGGTTTTAATTGGAAGGGTCCAGAGAGTTTTTTTTTTTTTTTTTCAGAGGACATAAGTCCCATAGTCCAATTAAGCCAAAGTTAAATGCAAAGGCAGCGTTGTAGTTTTCCTCTGCATTTCTGCTGATTGGAAACACCTTTCAGCATGCACCAAAAAACTGCTATTCTCAGAAGGCACTGCAGCCCATAAGATAGACATTGATAGTGCCAAAAAGAGAGTTATATTTTCAAAGTTTCATATTGTGATACCACTTCCTTTCTCTAGGAACAAATCAAATTGTTTTTCTTTATTTTGTTTTTTTTTGTTTTTTTTTTCTGTTAGTGTTTGTTGGAAGTCGTATTTATATTATTTTAGACCTTCCCCTGCTGTATTTGTTTATTTTTAAGGTGACCATATGGCTCAGTTCAGCAGGACAGTTTGGGATAGTTCAGGCTTTTCAACTCACAACTCAATTAATTTAAAGAACGCAACATATTTATGCTTACCCTAAATGTAAAGTAAAATTAAAAATGTTAAAGTAGTATAAGAAATATGCAGAGAATCAAACATTTGGTATGTGTATTAGCCTCATTAGGGTTATGTTTAACCAATCATCTGATCCATTATGACTGAGATATCTGAAAATACAATTAAGTAGCTGCATTAACAGCAGACTTCTTGCACTGATATAGTTGCTTCTAGCAACATTTCAGGTCCCTCACTTCACTGATGACAAGGGACAAGGACAATTTTTTTAAGACTAATTGGAAAGCAATCACATTCCTGATGATATTAAAAACAAAAGTATGTGTTCATATGTTAGCATCCAGCTGGGCAAGGTTTCAATTTGATAAGCATTAATCAGCAAGCAAACAGTTACTATGTTTGCAGATTGATTAAATCTTAGTTACAGAAGTACTCTTTCTATCATTTATAGTGATCCTTTCTTTCTAGCTTGGAACCCTGGCATGGCAGCACAGGGTGGACAAAGAAATGAAAAAAAGGTCTGGTCAGGAAATACCAGTCCTAACAAAACAAAAAACTAAAAGTTATGATCAACCATTAATGTTATTTTTCAATAGCAAAACCAGAAAGCATTTAGTGGTGGCATTTCTTAAATGGATGTATGACCTTTGAGATGCCAGAATAACTAATCTGCAGGGTAGCATCTTAAGAACAGCAGGATAGCAATTCAAGTAACCAGCTGGAGAACCATACTATTCCTGTGTCTGAATTTCCTTAAAATAAGCATTGATCCAAGCTCATTCTAAACCAAATAGAGATTTGAATGCTTATTTTATGCTTATTTTACTCCATACTCACAATGTTACCAGTTTTCTTTTCTAGGGTCAATGTACAGGTTGTGGACAAGAAAATGGACACACTAATGTAAAGTCACTTAACAGGGCGTTGGGCCACCATGTGCGGCCAGTACGGCCTGTATGCGCAGTGGCATAGAGTCTACCAGCCTCTGGAATTCTGCAGGAGGTATGCAGCACCATTATTCCATGAGAAAGCCAATCAACTCACGTCTGGTTGATGGAGGTGGAAAACGCTGTCTCAGAGGTCATTCCAGAATATCCCATAAATGCTCAATTGGGTTCAGATGTGGTGACTGAGAAGGCCATGACATATGGATAACATCAGTGCTCTGTGGATGGGGACATTGCCATCTTGGAAGACAACCCCCCCCCCCCCCCCCCCCCACCCCCCTGGCAGGAAAGAAATGCTCCAACATGGGGTGAAGATGGTCACTCAGTACCATTAAGTAGCGATTAGCATTGACCTTGCCTTCTAAGAGAATGAGTGCGCCCAAACCATGCCAGGAAAATGCGCCCCACAACATTATGGAACCACCAGAACCCTTTGCTGTTGGAACCAAGCACTCAGGGTTGTAGAGTTTTTTAGGTTGGCACCACACGTGCACTCATCTATTTGTCGATAACATGGTGAAGGATGATTCATCTAACCATATCACATTTCTCCACTGCTTGGTAGTCCATTGCCTGTGCTCTTTGCACCACTGGACTCGCACTGCAACCCGACTATGGTATCCTGCCCTGTGGACTTCTTGGCGGACCATTTTTGATGAAACTGGCTGCTCGCGCCCCAGGTTGAAATTTGCATTCAATTGCTCTGCAGTTGCTCGGCTGTTTTGCTTACAATTCGAATTAATGCACGGATACCACAATCCTGGAGTATGCGCTTCCGCTCACTGTTGCCCTTTGCTGATGATGTCTTTCCCTCGGAGTTCCATGCCGACATCACCTTAGACACCGTTGCTCTTGAAACAATGACAAGTTGAGCTGTCTTGGTCACTGAAGCTCTTGCCAGTCACTGAGGTCTCCTCTTGCAGCCATGCTAGCCATAATTATAGGCAACCAGGCATGTCCAGCATTTTTATACATGACCCTAAGCATGTTGGGATGTTTTTTTCTTAATTAACGCATTAGCCACACCTGTGTGGAAGCTCTTGCTTTCAATATACTTGGTGTCCCTCATTTACTCAAGGTGTTTCCATTATTTTGTCCACTGCCTGTATGTTGAGTTATCATAGTTTTCCCCAGAAACTCCAGTGGCAGTGTTATAGCCATTGCTTAAGTTCCTGCTCTAGCTAGGTAATATAGGATCTACGTACGTCATAGTTAGAGGGCAAGTACCTTCATTTTCATTTCTTTTTTTATATTTCCCTTATATGCAATCATTCTGAGTGGTTTTGGGATCTGTTGCTTATTGTCATTGTTTCCAAATCTGACTGCTTCAAATCCGGCTGCTTTAGTAGAGTAAAACGCATTGCAAATCATATGAAAGAAAATATGTTGGTAATGTTAAATCGGTATGCTGGAGGTGATTGGCATAAGTAGTTGCTAAGGTAACTTAGGTTTAGAATGATTAAAGTGATAAAGCATATGCAAGAATGTATGGGGAAGTATATATGCAGATACTTGCATTGTAATTGGTTTGAGCCATGACTAAGTCACTATCAGATTTTTCAAGTGATACAATTAAAACAGGCATTTATAAGATGTGCCTGCACAGAAATGTAAAAGCCAAAATCAGATGTGCATCCCACTATATCAGTTTATTTTTTTCTGCAGTACATGCTTGAATGCTTGATGCAGGTTATTTTACCATGTTCAAAATAATAATAATAATAATAATAATAATAATAATAATAATAATAATAATAATAATAATACTTGTCCTGTGTCATGAAGACCATCAGAATATTCATATGAGAATAATCACACAATGTAATGATTAAGTCCAGGATTTGTTTTACTGTGTTTACGCACTGTGGAAAGCACTAGTCTACTTGACTTTGTTTTTTTAAGTTTTGCCTTATATGTTGATTGAGTGTTGTGAAGTTTTGAATGTATTTCTGTACTTAACAGAAGCTTTTCCATCACAGTGATCACCGTGCCAGCTGAGGTCTAACTCATCCACTTAGATCATAGTGCTCAAAACTCCCAGCAAACTGGCTCATTACAGACTCCAAAGAGGCTCTAGGTTTGTGAGACATAGTCTTTTTTCCTTTTAATATCATAATCATCTGTTACATGTGGAAAAACGACACTTGTGTTGGTAGCTCATTTTGGTTATTTTCTTGTTTTAGTGCATTTAATATAATTGTTTAAAAAATGACATGATTTAAATAATTTGGTTAACAGGTTTGTGTTACTGTGTATGGCTTAGAAACATGTCCTATGCAAGAGGCTTCATGACATTTACTGAATGAATGAGATTATGTACTTTGTTTAAAATGAGCGCACATTTTCAGCTACACTAAGTCTACACTTCTAGACTGAATGGTATTTAAAACAATTTGCATATTTCAAAGATTAATAGGAAAGGAGGTCCTTGGTTCCTTGGTTATAAATACTCTTTAATAATATTGAAATGGAATAGCTACGCATATGAATGTATGAAATTTAAGCAGATTTCTCCTTCACAACAAGCCTATTTTCTTTATAGTAAGCTGGTTTGCAATGTCTAATGTTTCCTTCATTCAAGAAGGAGATTGTGGTTTCCAAATTTTAACAAACTACACAACTGCACATTATGGGCTCCAAGTCATTACCCACAAATGTACATTTAAATTAGCTAATGTGCATGTTTCCATTTGAGAAGTGTAATACCAACTCCAGAGATATTAGGGAAAGTAGAATATTAATCAAGCTTTATTTTAGCCTTCAGCAGGGTCCTTTACATTTAGCTTCACAATTAATTATTTCCATAATTCAAAGTATTATGCATTAAGTGAGGTTAGATTGAAAACATTCTGGCAAGATTAATAGAAGATGAAAGTTCTCTAAAAATAGCCAAAACCTTGAAAGCCTGTCCCCTCCAATTACAAAATTCAAGACTTTGCAAAATTTAGTTTTGAACCTATCGATGTCTGCTGACATGCAAATCTCTGGCATGAAGGATAAAGTAAAGAAACTGAGGAAAGTGAGTTAAGGAAATGCTGAGATAAAAACAACAGAGTCCTACCACAAGATGGGTCCATAAGGCAAGAAGACCTATCAGGATGTTAACAACCCATAAACCAATTTCTTTGTAAATCTCATTAATAATATAATATAGTGACAAAGCATTTGAACGTTAATGAAAACAGATGAGCAACGGAAAACCACACATGAAGCCACACACACACACACATGAAAGATATCAGTCCAAAAGCTGTTGCAGCTGGGTTGGGCGTGTGTGTCTTTTCCATTGGTGATGGGTGTGGATCTCTAGAGCCAAATGAGTAGGCATCCTGGTGCCTTGTAGCACTTGCTGCAATCCCTGAGAGGCATCCTGCAACAGGGAAAAACTACAGTTCCACCAGCCCCAGCCAATCCCAGGAGATGCCTGGGGAGATTTCGTGCCTAAAAGGCATTCATCAAAAATGGAATCAAGCAGCAATGCTGCCAGGCACACATCTGTGAAATGGGTGGGATAGTCTAGTGATGGCATTTACCAGTCTCATCACACAAAGGACGGCCTCCAGGGACCCTGACTGTGTGTTCATATATACAAGCGTGTCTGTGAGGTTGGGGGAGGGTTATGTGCAGCCAGTAGGATTTTGTGCTCCATTTCACTTGTCAGTGCTTTGTCAATGCTAAGATGCTGTATAAAGGCTCTGCAGAGGAGCCCCAGGGCAGCTGCATTAGGAGTGCTGAAGACTGGCAGGGGCTCATCTAGACAGCATATTCATGTCTTGGAAGAGTTTTTAGGATGGCAATTTACCATATTCCTCCAATGGAAAAGTTATTCTGCCAACAGTATCTAAAACTAGTGAATTATTTGTACCAGATCCAGTCTTGTCAAAGCCCTTATTCGATTCTGCAGTGTTAGCTACACTAACATTGTGTTTGCTTTTCTTATTACCTTACTACCTCAAACTGAAATAAAATCTAACAGAAATGAGACCTCTCTACATTTTAAACAGTATTTTTTTTTTTTACTAACACTTTTTTTTTTTTTTACTGTACTGTTCCACATGCTGGCTAGGTGGATTGGGCTCTCTAAATTGCTCCTTAGTTGCCCTGTAATGGACTGGCGTCCCATCCAGGATGTAGACCTGCCTTGCACCCTGTGTCTGTCGGGTTAGGCGCTGGTTCACTGTGACCCTTATAGGATTAAGCGGTTATAGATAATGGATGAATGGATGGATTAATTTTTGAAACTTTCTTTAATGTATCTTTGTAAAGTTGTGGCTTTTTTTTTTTTTTTCTATAACAGACTGCCATTTGGCTATAGTTAAAATAACTGAACTTAATTTTAGCATGTTGTGACAGCGTGCAGCCTGTCTTTGTGTGTATTTGTGGTGTGGATCTGAGTGAATGAGTTTGTGTGAGGAATGTGTGAAAGGTGCTGCAGCTGTTGAGGTGCGAATTGCCCAATTAGCTGAGAGAGGACCTGTTTGGTAGAGGTGAGTGAGAGTGTGTAAGCAGTGTTACAAGTTGTTTATTAGTTAGACTGTTTTATGTCTTCATTTGGCCATCGTGCCCTTTTTGTTTTGTATGTTGATTATTAAGTATTTTACTTGCTACACTTTCCGTCCTGAGGCTCATCACTTTGGCTACCCTGTCACACATGTATATTTATGTATTGGTACACAGGCATTTTTCTATCAGTTCTATGATATATAATGCATCAAAGAAAAGCCTAAAACAACTTTTGAAACATATTCAAAATCATTAAGCATTCCATGAATTGAGAAATCTGTGGGCTTAAAAAATAAAAAAAAAAAAATAATGGGGATTTTTCCTGGCTGTCCAGTCATAGGGTGCAGGAATTAAATGTCATTATTTTAAAACAAAATAACTCCAGGATAATTATGCTTCTAAATGAGTAAGGAAGACAGTGATTGGCTAAACTGCCTTAAAAGAAATGCATTTAAATTAAATTAGTATTACAATCATGTTTTCCCTTAGGGATAAGGGATAAATGAGATGGGAGAAAAAATCTTCAACCATCAATGCCAGCAAGAGTTTCAGCCTCACAAAAACACCCTACAAATATTTTCCTCTAAGAATCTCTTCAGTTTTTAATCTCCAGCACCCAGCCCTGCATGTAATAATGTTAAGAATTCTTATCTTACATATTCTTCCGAGCAGTAATGGAACAAGCCATGAACGTGGTTCTGAGTGCTACTGCTCCTGCTTTGAAATTAACCAAACACATTCTATAATAACAGAATATCTTAATAGACTGTCTACCAATATCTTTGCTGTCTACTAACTGTCTGTCTAGCAGTACCACGGGGATGTGACGCCTCTAGTTGCCTGGTGGGGACGTCAGATGAAGCTCAAAATTCGGTATACACAATCAGTGAGTGTAAATTAAATATTATACCTGCTAATTTTAAAGTGAGTATCAACGTTTTTAAAAGGAGTTTATCTTCTTGCTAGTTAAACAATTGTATTTTATTTGTCTGTTATCAGGAGAATACATTCAAATTTACGTTTTGTATTAACTTCTCTTGTTGGTTGGGATTAAGGTGACTTATTTTGTGTTTACCTTTTGTTTTGGCCCTTGTGCCTTTGTTTCTTTATTTTGTTTGATTAAATACAAATGTGCAACAGCACCATTGAACTGCAGCTTCTGTCTCTGGGTCTGCTTCCTGCTATCCTTTTACAGACAATTACTGGTAAACACAGTGGTATTGCGCTCATCAAAAAAAATACAATAATGTAACCATGCTCTCCATTCTTAATAACAAAAGAAATGTGTAATCACAATGACACTGTGTATAATACATTCAGTCAACTGCTTTTTTTTGTTTTGTTTTCTAGGCTAATTAAAGGGTATTTCCACACCAGTAACTACATTTGTCTTTTACATTTACAACAGAATGTTTATGACAAAAGGCTACAATGGGAAATATATATGTGTGTGTAATAACACTGGTATGAAATGTAGAATGGGTTGGACCACTTGCCCTTTTGATTAATAAGAACAAAACAGCACAGGGTTCTTATGATTGCCACTGCTTGTGAATACCAGAGTGGGAAGAAATGCTCTTAAAAAAGATACTCTTTATTTTACTGTGCAGGGTATCATTTGTGATTTCAATGTATTGCTGTCTAGTACAAATGTATTTTCTTACAGCTGTATTTCTCAATAATGAAATCAGAAAATAAGAACCAATTTTTTTATCAGTCTGCGTATCCATTTTTTAGGGTGACTAATGCTTGAAAGAATTAAAAAAAACATCCCTTTTGCAACTATATGATTACATCACTTATAGGAAGCATGAATATCATCAGAGGTTGTAACTCAACTTTTCACTGGATGCTAATATCATATTCTAGATTCATCTTGCAGGATTAGAACTTTGAGATGCATCTCTTTGATTGCTGTGGGTGGAATCTCTGGTTTAGGCAATCAATCTTTCTTCTGAGGTGTTTTCCTAGGGGTTTCAAACAAAAAAGTTTAAAACACAAGATTCAGGGAGATACAAGGATTATTCCCTAACAATGAGACAAAAATCTGATTAAACAGGAATTACACCAACATAACTTCAACTGGGGGCAATATACAGGGTTAGCAACAAAGCTAAACTGAAAAAAATGCATATTTAGTGGCATTCCATTGAAATACATATTCTTACCCAGGGCAGACGTCACCACGGGTAGTTCCCAGGGCCTTAACGTTATGATGGAACCACCAGAGAATAAACAAATCTGTGATTAAAAACAAAACAAACAAACAAAAACCTTAATAAATAAACCACTGCTCACAGTCTTTATTGTTATTTTCTTTCTGTTAGTCCTGCAGCTGCTTAGTCACTCCCTATTGGCGAGGAAAGAGTCAGGTGTCATTTCTGGCTACCAAAAAAACGGAAGGAAAAGACAAGAAGAGAAAAAAATCTGAAGAAATGTAAAACTCAGTCGCAAATTAAACAAAATTTGTTTTAAAAGCTACAGCAAACAAAACACTAGGGCCTGGAGAGACTGATAGGATTGACACCGAGCTCCAGAAAGAACCTGAACAAGCGGCTGTCGAAACTCACCCTGACGAGAAGTGAAGGGTTTAGAGACTGGAAGCATGTGTCTGGTACCGATGAGTCTTTACATTCACATGACATTTCCACCAGTCACATTAACAGTTACTGGAAAGGGTTGAAGTTAGCACTGAAGACAGGCTGTCTCTGCCAGAAAAAAAAACAAAAAAAACATTGGCTTTCTTTGTTCCTTTTTTGATTTCAACATACATGGAATCTTGTAATTATGCATGTTGCTAAAAGTCCACTGAGTCAAAGTCATTTTTTTTTTACTTTTGCAGAGAATGTATAGGTTGTTTGCTACATCTACGAAACGCTGGGAAGGTGTGAAGCAGCATTTGAGCAGACATTTTTTCAATCCCCTGTTTGAAACCTTGCTGGCTGAAATGGAAACAAGAATCAATTTCCTGCAAACCTGTCATTTTAACTATGGATTCCTATTTTAAGTAGATTTAAAATTTCACATGGATTTTTTTAATTTTTTTTTTATGTATGTATTTTTTAGTATCAACATTTAAGTAGTAATAACTTTTTTTTTTTTTTTTTAAGCATGTAGAAAAAAGTTTGGGCATTATGTAACAATATTTTAGGTTAATTTTAGCATATCAGCCTACAGTAAATGTTTTTTTTTTTTTTTTTTTTTTTTTTATCTTGAGTACTAATACGATTTAACAAGAGCTACAGCGTTTACAGAATTATATTAAACGATGAGTGAATTAAGTAATATTGAAAATATAATATGAGATACATTATATTTAATAATACAAAAATATACACACACCCCCTCCCAAAATAACAATTAAATAAAAAAAGGAAAAGAATCATCTTCTCCCCGACGGGGAATTGAACCCCGGTCTCCCGCGTGACAGGCGGGGATACTGACCACTATACTATCGAGGAAGTGACACTTAACAATATTCAAAGCACTATAGTAATACTTAGGTACTTGCTTTAGGCAATTGTCAAAATGTAATTAATGTAATTTTAAGAAATATGTTACTAGACGCAAGACCTATTACAGCGGCGTTGACAGTGATTTTTTACAGAAGCTTGGAGTTCCGGATAGCTGTCGGTCACATGACGACTGTCCCCACCCCCTTTGTTCCAGTTTATTTCAATAATGTAGAAGTGTTGCTGTGTGAGTTACGAGTTATGATCTTTCGAACCCTAGCATTCGCTACGTGTCTTTGGTTAACCTGCACATATTCAGGACATCGAACTCGGAGAGGGCTTGTGGACTGACTGCATTAAAAAATACGATGCATGCTTATTTTACTTGCTGAGTAATTAAATGCTAGTCGTTGATTAAATGTAACGCTGATGGTATTGTCACTTAGGCCTAGTTACTGTTTTGTGTGTGTGTGTGTGTGTGTGTAGGGCTATACTGGTTTTAGAGGAGATTTGTATATGCTTATAAATGGCGAAATGCACAGTAGTTTCTTTTTCAGTTATGTCTTATACTGTATTTTCAATTTCAGACATTTTGCTTTGGGCCGAATCGTCGTTTTTCAAAATAACTCAATGGAGATTTTAACGCTGGACATAATTGTAATCCGATATGAATGAGATGTTAAGGTACGGTTTTGAGTTTGTTTTTTGTAGATTATCATTAGTTTAATGCCACGTCTTACTCAGAGCGCTGTGCATTGTATTAGTATAACATGGAAACTCGCTTGAATTGTGTACTGTATTGTTTACAAATTCTTGAAATAAATATATTTGTGTTTGTAAACTATACACCATTTCTCTGAAATGTATTTAATGTGTTACAATGCAGTAATCGGTGCTTAAAAACAAAAAGACAGTGTTTTTACTGTGTGTTTACAAACAGTGCAGAATTTCCCATCACATATGAGATGAGGCATGTTTCAACAGGCACACAAGAATGGCTTGCAAGGGTGGGGGTGGATTTCACATGTAATTCTGTTATCACTTTATATTCAGCATGCAACCCATGCGTTTTTTGATTAACTGGATATACCTCTTTGTCCAACAGGCTTTAGGTGACCATGCTTAGATTTAAGTCTGTCTGCAAACACCCGCCACAATGGTACAGTCAGAAGTTCACTTGGACCGCCATATAGTACTGCCTCAACTCCCCAGATACCAGGCACAGATTCTTGTTGGCCTGGTTGCTTTCTTTTGTTTTGGCAATAGCTATGATGGCGACTTTGTCTTTGATGATTCTGAAGCTATTGTCAATAACAAGGTAAAACAATGTTTTTATTATGTGGCAGCCCTTGTGAGAGGCTGCCCTGTTTATATGGCATCCCCCGGTAATATCAATGCATCAGTATATGTTAACACAAGTCACACAGTTGGTGTCACTTGCCTATTTAAAATTCAATCAATATGTTAGTCCTCATCATACATCAAGTAATACTACTAGGAGAGTGGGTTTCCGTTAATGTCATCTGCCACCTGTGAATATAAGGCTTGAAGTTATTTGTATCCAGTAGAAGAAAACTGACCTGCGGTCACTTTAGCTAGAGGGGAAACATTGCCAGCAATGAAGCCATTAATTGTCTTTGGAAGGGGCATTCCGAAATGCAAGTATTATATTTACTTCAGTACAAGCACTTACTGGAAATATAAAATGACATTGAATGGAAAATTCCTCAGTTGAAATGATTATTTGAGCCTTACATTACATAATGAAACAGTGAAGTGAGATTGAAATAACTGAACTTAAAACATAGGAAAATGACTTTTTTGAAAGTCGACACTAACGCTCATGTGCACTTTCAAATGAAAAAAGGGAAGATGCTTTTAATGTTTTCAACAACACTGAACCATTAGTTAACCGCTGTGTTTATTTTATAATTTCAGGACCTGAAGCCAGAAACTCCACTGAATAGCATTTGGGGAAATGATTTTTGGGGAAGTAACCTAAGCAGCAATACCAGCCACAAGTCATACCGACCACTAACTGTACTTACTTTTAGGTAAAATTTTTAGTTTATTAAGTCCTGTCATAGTACCACAGTAGGGATAGTCAGTAAAATGAAAGCAACCAAACAGAAGCTGCATTTCATGTTTTCCCCCAGAACTTTAATTGGTTCATTATTTCAATATGGCAGATATGACACTCTTCCATTCTGTACTGTACCGATTTTTAAATATATTTTTAAAGGTATATAATTAATTAAATGACTCCATCTGAAGTGCACAGCAGGTATGATTTATGGAGTCATTTAATGTATGATACACCTTTTTAAAAAGATATTTACAAATTGGAACACTACAGAAAGGACCTGTAACCTGCTATCAAAGTAGTAACTTGTGTTAAATGCCTTCATTTCAGATAGCATGTTATACTTAATAACGCAAGTACACGATTACCTGAAATCCAGTTATTTCATTAGCTATAAACATTTAAATAGTATTTATTTTCTACTAGTGACTTATGCTGTCTATTTTTTTGTTTCTGCAGATTTAACTACCTCTTTGCTGGTGGATTGCACCCAATTGGTTTTCATGTGCTGAACATTGCTCTTCACTGTGTTATTTCTGTATTAATGATTAATGTGTTTGCAATATTGATTGGCGGCCTTGCTTTTGATGGAAAGGGGAAAAGGCTTAACCAGGCTCCAAAGGCATCCTTTTTAGCTGCTTTGCTGTTTGCTGTGCATCCAGTTCACACAGAAAGTGTAAGTAGAACCTTAGACACACATAGCATGGTGTCCTTCCACTGTAAACCATAGGATGGTTTTTTAAGGCAGTAATGACACAACTTCAGAAGTTTAAATATACATTAAAGAAAAATACAGTATGTAGTATGTATAGATTGGGAATAACTAGTTACTTAAAAAAAAAAAGCCAATCATTTAAATGCATAATAGTGTCACCAAAAGCCAAGGATAACTAAAGCTAAGTGTCTGCTAGGATAGGAACAGACTGACTTTCACTAAATAGGACCACCCTCCCCCCTGGAGTTTTACATATTTTTGCAGTTTCTTCCCGGATTTGAAAAGGTTGTGTTTTTATTTTTAAAGGTTGCTGGAATTGTCGGCAGAGCAGATCTCTTATGCGCCCTTTTCTTTCAGTTGTCCTTAATCAGCTATTGCAAAGCTTTTTATGGAAGTAAGTACAACTTTTAACATATGTTATATATTTGAATAAACCTTGAAAGACTGCTTTATCTCCTCATGGTTTCTGGACAGTAGAACTGTGACAAGGTAATCCAGCTCTTGAGAATTGTATTTTTCCACAGCTTCTTTGTGCTTCCAGTCTTTGTTCATGGAGTGGAGATATGGCTGAAAGATAGTGATAGATGTTTGTATTATAACTTTAGTGTTCTTAGCATCTTTTTCATTTAGAATTTGTTGAAGCGCATCTTCAGAAATTTTAAGCCGGATTTTATTTTATTTTTTTCTGATGTACAGAGCATGTCCAGATCCACTGCTACGAATACTACGATATACGGGGAGATAGCTACATTAATACAAGGTAAGGTCCAATTCCTAATATTTCCGATATATATTGAAATATATAGATATAATATATATATATATATATAATACATGTATATATGTGTATGTGTACTTTGTTTGTAATGTAGGTAATAAAGAATACAAGTTTTCAATACCATGGATACTTTTCAGCATTCTATTGTGTGCAGTGGCCATGCTTTGCAAAGAGCAGGGCATCACAGTGTTGGTATGTATATTATTTATATCAGGATATTCTCTTAATAAAAGGTTTAAGCAATCATTTTGAATATAGTAATCATACCTGTCGCTGTCCATGTTTTGCAAAACTCTTTCCTTTTTTTTTACTGTCTCATCCACTAGGGTGTAAATGCTGCAATTGATATTCTTATGATCTGTAAAGTCAACATCTTAGAACTGAACCAGAGGCTGTTTCATAAAGGCAAAGCATTAGAAGTAAGGGTAAATTTTATTAAACCTGTCAGAAGTAAGGGTATTTTATTAAACCTGTGTTGTGTGTGTATCTATGTATAGTGTGTAATATATATATATATATATATATATATATAATTACACACTATACATGTATTTTTTATGCTAAATGACAAACATTATACCGAGAAGATATGTGACTACAAAATATGGTAACATAATTTCCAACAATTATTTTAACAAATAGAAAAGCTAGAATATGCATGTATCAAAAATAACAGTTTTGTAGGTTTCATTATTTAAATAGGAATAATAGCAGAGATATGTTACATAGTTGCAAAAGTTTTCCATCTCCATCCTGCTTTGTTTTCTGCAGAATAATGAATTATTAAAAAGAGGGTTCCTCGCAAGAATGGGACTTCTAACGCTTGGGGGATCAAGCCTGCTGTATATCAGGTGGAGGATCATGGGTACTGGACCCCCTGCCTTTACTGAAGTAGATAACCCAGCCTCCTTTGCAGACACTATACTTGAGCGAGTAAGTGTGCAGGGGGAGGGAGGGGGTCTTTGGTTAAAAGTGAAATTATATACCAAAGTATTTTGAAATTCAAGGTATATCAGTGACCCAATGGACTTATTATTCCCATCACTTTTGCTGCATTTCAAACAGCTGAGGAAATGCTAACATGTCCACAGACTGACGGAATTCTGATTGCGAGCGACAGTGGATTTGTTCTGTGTGTTTATATATCTGTTCTGGTTATGTTTCATAAAGTAGGACTTGAATGTAGAATGAATGAATCTCTGTGATGTGATTAGTTAGCATTAGTTGAGACATTTTATATTGATTTCAACATATATAATTTTTAAAATTTGCCTGGGAATCAAAACCGTAACCTCAGGCATAATGCTAACTATTTAGGCATTTATGCATGTAGACTGAGAAGATAATATCACAAATTAATTTGACACTGAAATACAACCCTGCCATGGAATAGGTATTTTGTCAAAATAAGCTTTAGGCTATTATTTGAAGTTCTACAGTTTTGCTTTTAGATTTGTGCACTTTCATATTCAGTAACCCACGTTGTCTTTGATTGGCAGACTGTGAACTATAATTACTACTACTCTCTCAATGCATGGCTGCTGCTGTGTCCCTGGTGGCTGTGTTTTGATTGGTCAATGGGCTGTGTACCACTTATTAAATCAGTCAGTGACTGCAGGATAATCTCAGTGGTGGTTCTCTGGATCTGCTTGATTGGCTTAATAAGCCAGGCATTATGCTCAGAGGACAGCCATAAAAGAAGGTAAGGGATGAGGTTGGTTTTGCAGATATAGCATGTGGTCAAGATTGCAGGAGGAGGCCAGCTTCATAATGTACCTGAGAGCAAATAAATCTTGTGCAGCAATGGGAGGGGGGGGGATTATAAATCATTAGGTCCCTTTTCTGCCAAGCAAAACCCAGATTGCTGAAGATTGTAGTACATGTCTTACTGTAAACTATTCATCCCTTTTACATTACTCTCTCAATGCAAAGATAATTAAGTATATATATATATATATATATATATAATATATATATAATATATATATATTATATATATAAAATTAGTTTTCAATAGTGCTCTTTTCCACTCTTTGTCACATAGCACCAATGTATAACTTTTTTTGCATCTTTGAATAATCACACCCTTGTGTTTTCTAACAAGTCATTTAAAAGTTGCTTATTTGCTACTCTTTACAGAACAGTCACATTTGGACTTGTACTGCTGGTCGTCCCCTTTCTTCCTGCAAGCAATTTGTTTTTCCGTGTGGGGTTTGTTATAGCGGAGAGAGTCCTTTACCTTTCAAGCGCAGGATACTGTATAATTGTTACATATGGAATCGGCGGTTTGTGCTACCAGTTTAAAAACTACAAGGTAGCTATATCATTACCGGACTGTATTTCTACTACTGAAACACAGTATAATAATGATTTTTTTTACCCTTGAATTTACCAATGCTTTTTTGTCTTTCAGAAAGTCCTGTGTGCTGCAGTCCTGGGTCTCTTGTGTATGAATGTGATTCGCTGCATGCTCCGCAGTAGCCAGTGGAGGTCTGAAGAACAACTTTTCAAAAGTGCTCTCTCTGTCTGTCCCCTTAATGCGAAAGTAAGCAGAATCTGCTGTAACTCTCCCCTATAAGGAAGGCTTAGTGGTAGCATACATACTCCAGGCTAAGTAGTTGTATATAATTGTTAAGGATCCACATATCCAAACGGGATTGGCTCGAACATTCTTTATCACAAGTTATTTATCGGCGAGTAGCTGAATCTGGGGATGTACAGGGGAGGAAGCTGTCTGCATCACACAGTTTAGTTTGTTATTCTTTATTCACACAATATATCGTTTAAGTCATGGTAATCTAGGGATTTTTCTGATAGTGGTATTTTTGTATTGACAGTTGTAGAATATTTGTTGTTTTACTCATATCTGTAAGGTAATTTATTGTCCAGCGAATGTAAAGTTTACAAGAATTTCATTACGGTACTTTTGCTGTGTCCCGTGTTGCTAAACGTACTGCTGAATGAAATGTGTAATCGCACATCATGGGTCATACATAAACGAACTGGGCAATACATAAAATAGAAAATACTCAGGATCGCAGTGTATCCAGATTACGCTCCCTCCTGCAGCAGTGCTGTTTTTCTGTTCCCACAATATGCCACTCATTTCAATCAGAACACCAACATTGTTGCAGGAGGGAGCATGAACTGGATACGCTGTGATGTTTAGATGAAAAAATCCCTTTCACCTGGTAAACATTTTCCAGTAAAAGTTGAAAAAAGTTATTCCTTAGTTTATTTAACTAGGAATAAAAAAAATATCAAAACTATGAGGAAAATGCTGCTGATATGGACACCACAGGTTACAGCAAAGTAGTGTGTTTGTTGTAAACACTGCTATAGCTATAATCTAGAGTTTATCTATGTACATATTCATGTTATTTTATTCACGACAACCCAGACTGTCCCAGTACTTGTTGGAGACTATATGTGTTTGCTCAAATGTTAGATCTGGAGTTATATTTGTCTAAAGGCAGTGGTTTACATAAACCCCACAGAATGTCCACCTGTAACACGCTTTTTACAGGTTCATTACAATGTTGGCAAAAACCTAGCAGACCGGGGCATTCAAACATCTGCAATTGAATACTACAGGGAAGCTGTGAGGTACACTTCATGAAATTTAATAAAATGTAATAGATTTAAAACAAAAATCTGTATACTTATTGATGGACCATGTATAATTACAAAAGTAGCCTAAAGCATGTCTCTAAAGGATGTTAAATATTAGAGGTGTTACATATTCATTTGTAACGAATGCCATGGTTTGGGAATTTCATCTTTTTAATTGTTTTGAAATATCCATACCCCGTTCCCTCAGTATATTATGCATTTTATCATTGTACGAACCCCTTAAATGCACATTTTATCATTTTAAAAAATTCGTTCTCTACAAAGACAAGTGTTATGAACAAAACACATTGTGATATTCATGAAACTGCTCTAGAATGATGTTTAATGAGAAAGATATGACTTTCAATATTTATTTTATTCATAAAAACATGTACACTGTGTCATAACATTGTTGCTTTCTTCTGAAATAATTTTCTTATCCTTTTCATTTTGAACTAAAAACATCTCCTCCCTTTAGGTTAAATCCTCAGTATGTTCATGCCATGAACAATCTCGGAAACATCTTAAAAGAAAGGAATGAGTTGCTTGAAGCTGAGCAGTTACTTTCCAGAGCTGTGCAAATACAGTAGGTTGAAATTATTTTTGACTAAACTGTATTTTTGTTATTACTAATTTCAACAGTTCTTATTACAAGATGCACGTAGACTTGATGGATAGTGGTTTGTGATTGATCAGTGTAGGAAGGAAAATCAAAAGTTGTATGTAAGGATCTCAAATTCATTGTACTTTTTTTTTGTCAAAGACCTGACTTTGCTGCTGCCTGGATGAATTTGGGCATTGTACAAAACAGCTTGAAAAAGTTTGAGGAAGCTGAAAAGAGCTACTGGAATGCGATTAAATTCAGAAAAAAATATCCTGATTGCTACTACAATCTTGGCCGCCTAGTAAGTGGAGTATGCCTAGATGGGGGGAAATGTTATGGATGTGCTTATTATATCTTTAAAACTGAATCACTTGTTTAGTACCTAAAATATTGATCACTGAGTAAATTCTATTTTTTACACTTGCATTATACTAGTTAACTAGCTAATAATATGTTATATGGCAATTATCCTGTATATCTTTTTTTGTGTTGTCACTATAAAAGAGTATGTTTTCAGTATGCAGACTTGAACCGGCATGCGGATGCTCTCAATGCTTGGAGAAATGCAACAGTTCTGAAACCTGATCACAGTCTGGCTTGGAACAACATGATTATACTGTTAGATAATACAGGTACCTTGTATGTTGCAATATAGCTTTAACAACAACCTGACACAAAACTGGTATGCTTACCCAATGTATTGTACAACAGAAAGGTGATATGTACCACTGGCTTTGTAGTAAAATACCACCTTCTTAAAGGGGCTACTTATGAGTAAAATGAGTTACTCTGCCCCCTACAGTTCATGTACTGTAGAACGCCATGCACTGTCTACCATGGCCCCTTCTTTCTAATTAACCGATTAACCTTTTTCACAAATGCTTAGAGGAATTCTAATTGAAATGACTTCCATTCACAGTTATAGCCAGAAACACCATATTACAAATATCAAAACTTTTCTCTTTTTTTCCTGTTATTATTTTACATTTCTGTGAAGGTGGTACATTCTGATTTTGTAAGACAAGATGCAAACCGTGAAGATGATGATGATGATTATTATTTATTTATTAGCAGACGCCGTTACCCGGGGCAATTTACAGTTGTATACAAAAAATACATATAAAGAATTACAGTACAATTAACAGCAAAATACAGTGACTTCAGTACTAATAAGAGCAAATACAAAACACAGTACAATTTGATATCGGCGCAGTTCAAGAGCAGATAACAGTGTCGATAGTAACATCAGGGCTAGATACGAGTGCAAGTGAAATACAAGATGCTACAGATTGGGTTAAGTGCAGGATTAAATACAGTAAAGTAGGGAGCAGATAAGTGTTAGTTAAAGTGCATTACAGGCAGAGTGCTATATTGTCCAGAAGGGAAGAGTTGAGTTTTACAGGTGTTGTCCGAAGAGGTGTCTTGACATCCGTAGGAAGGTTGTTTCACCAGTGTGGCGCAAGAGTGGAAAAGGAGCTGGCTGTGGAGACAGGGAAGCATAGCGGAGTTACAGTCAGTCTTCTACATGCGGAGCGGAGCGGCCGGGTGGGGATGTAGGGAGAGAGGAAGGATCTGGATATAGCTGGGTGCAGTCTGGTTAAGGCATCGGTAGGCGGGTACAAGAGTCTTGAACTGGATGCGAGCGGTGATCGGAAGCCAGTGGAGTAGCATGGGAGAAATGAGGCAGAGAGAACACCATGCGAGCAGCAACATTCTGGATGAGCTGGAGCGGACTTTTGGCGGACCCAGGGAGGCCGGCCAGGAGGGAGTTGCAGTAGTCTAGACAGGAGAGTACCAGGGCCTGGACAAGGAGTTGCGTGGAGTAGTTGGTGAGGAAGAGTTGGTTTCTTCGTATGTTGCTCAGGAAGAAATGGCAGTTGTGTGCTAGAGTGGAGATATGCTAGGAGTAGGAGAGGCAGGGGTCCAGGGTTACTCTGAGGTTCTTGGCAGAGCAAGAGGGAGAGAGCATGGTAGATTCCAGTGGAATGGAGAAAGAGATCAGAGGAGGGGGAAGATAGGGAGGGGAAGAAAAGGAGGTCAGATTTTAGAGGATGAGTTTGAGGTGATGCAAGTGCATGCAGGTGGAGATAGCAGACAAGACAGGTAGAGATACAAGAGGGGATGGTGAGGTCAGAGGGGGGAAGGAGAGGAAGATCTGAGCATCATCAGCATAGAAATGGTATGAGAAACCATAGGATGCGATGAGGGGGCCCATGGAGCAAGTGTAGAGAAAGAACAGAAGAGGACCCAAGACTGATCCTTGGGGGACTTCTGTTGAGGGAGGGTGAGGTGTGGAGGTTTAGCCAAGCCAGGTTACCTGGTAGGTGCATTCGGAGAGGTAGGAGGAGAACCAGGCCAGAGCAGTGTCAGAGATTCCCAGGTCAGTGAGAGAGGATAGGTGAATAGAGTGATTGACAGTGTCAAAGGAAGCAGAGAGATCGAGGAGAATTAGAACAGAGGAGAGAGAAAGCGGCAGCACGGGCAGAGTTTAACGAGTTTGTCATAGACAGGAGAACAGTTTCAGCAGAGAGTGCAGAGTGGAAACCAGATTGGAGAGGGTGTAGCAGAGAGTGGTTATACAGGAAAGTAGAGAGCTGTCGGTGTACTGCCCGCTCGAGGGTTTGAGAGAGAAAGGGTAAGAGGGAGAGAGGACGGGAGGTTATGTCGAGGGTAGGCTTTTGGAGGCAAGAATCCACAATGCTTGAAATTGATGTATTAAAAGCTTTGAATGTAATTTTAAAGGGAATCTTTCATGCAGTGTGGAGAATGGCATGATTCTGACACAGCAGTGTTTACTTTACAAAACATTACCAGGACAGGTCCATTGTCCCCGCAGTGACTTAGCATTATCCTTATTACGCAGTCGATCTTGGCAACAGCAGTTGTTTTTCCACCTGGATTTTCACCCTTCTGTGTATTTATTTTACAGACACTTCTCTAAATCAATTAGATGGCAACAAGTTTAACTAAGAATTATTTTGCGAAGACCCTTTCTAACAAAACAAAGCTGAGCAAGCAATATGTAAATTGCCATAAAACAAAATAAACCATATGCATTCAGAAATATAAAGGTTTTTCTTTTTTTCAAAAATGTTTTTTTGCCTGTGTAGAAGCTATTTGCAGTTCTTGAATATGTTATTAGTATGTGAGACGCGCCATGAGGATAAAAGAAGCAAACCTGTATTTAAGCAGAAGCAGAAGCATGCATATCTGGCTCCCAGTGAAGAGGTGGAAAGCAGGCTTCAAGCAAACTAAAATGCCTTTCAAAGTCTAGTCTTCTTTGTGATAAAGTAACATTCACAGAACGATGTGAGAATGTACAGTAGTGTAACAGACATCAAAGCGTTATATTCAATACAACCTGATTGCAGGACACTTAAATTAGTTATGCTCTTGTTTGTAGCAATGTGATATGTTTGGGTGGTTGGTTCCATGGCACTGCACATTTTTGACATTCTGGTCAATAAATCAGCAACCCCTGTTCTGTGCTCTAATTAAAACTAAACCATTCTTCCGTGTGTATTGAAGAAAGCTTCTAGCCTGCACCCATAAGGTGTGAATTCCATACTGTTTTACATATTATTATGGTAAGAATGTGTTAGTCAGTTATTGTCTGAGATGGAAGACCCGTCGTACATTGTTAGAATCCTATGAGTTTAGGTACATTTCTGAAATGTTGCATGTAAACTTGTTACAAGAATTAATTCCATGATTAGCTGAGACATCAAAGGCTATACCTTTCACTATGCATTGTTTTTGTATTTTAACAAGGTATTCTATAAGCGTATATCATGGGAACTACTTCTTTTTTTTTATTCTCATGAAGGTAACTTAGCCCAAGCTGAGATGATTGGCAAGGAATCATTAAAACTACTTCCTAAGGATCACACCATCATGTTTTCCTTAGCCAACGTGCTTGGGAAATTGCAGAAGTACAAGGTATTGTGTATAAACTAGATTACAGTATCCTGATGATCTAAATATCTGAAAAAATAATAATAAAAACTGTGTCCAAGACCTTATGTAACTTAAATCCTATATGGTATTGTTATTTGTAGTTGACATTAGTTGCATTAGCCGTTCGGTAACATTATCTTCATTATCAAGTTGTATTTAAAACAGACGAAATATTGATAGGGTAAAGACTGCATCGTCCATTTCTGAAAGACCAAAGTGTAGATACAAATTCCCTGTATTGTGTTTTGAAACTGTCAGGAGCACTGAAACATATGACTAAGACATAATAACATGTTTGTTTTTTTTTCTTCTTTTTTTGTTTTTTTTTGTATTAAGGAGTCTGAAGGCTTGTTTCTTACCGCACTGAAAATCAACCCCCATATAGCTAGTTACCATGGCAATTTAGGTAAGCCCATTCTTTAGCCATGTCGCTACACCAGTAAATTAACAAAATGTTTTGCTTTTCCTGATTTTTAAGGCAGTGTTTGTGCATTTGCAAGCTGTTGGTATGTAAATCGGTTAAGTTAAAGTGGTTGAAGTGGATAACTACACTCTCCAGGGAGTGCAAGAGTACCAGCAGTGGAGCTGCCTTCACAAAAAGTGTGTATTTTAGGTATTGCTAGTGTTCTAGTATCAGTGCACATTTACAATACACTATATACTGGATCTAGTATAACATTCAGAAAGCTTTCAATTGTAATTTGGTTTTGGGAATATGGATTTCCTTTTGAAAGACCAAATCAAGGAAACACCCAACTGAAGAAAGAAAAACGTCTACACAAATATCTTTTTATGGTATGAAGTGAATATTGAGCAAGGGATTTATTTGAGAAGTTAACATGTTTTGCTATGAAATACACACTGCTTTGACTGTTTGTATTACTTTCTGTGTTGCTGGTATAGTATTGGATTGCTGTCAGATATATAGCCAATAGTAACCCTCTTATGATGTTACAGCTGTGCTCTACCATCGCTGGGGAAAACTTGACTTGGCCAAGAAACACTATGAGCTCTCTTTAAAACTTGACCCTGCGGCACCAGGGACCAAGGAGAACTACAACATGCTAAGACGAAAACTGGAACAGCTGCAGAAGAAGGACACTGCTTGATAACACAATACCACACAACTAATGCATGACGCAAATAATTCATTTTAGCTTTTTTTACTGTCTATAAAGTTGTCATTCTTAAAGAGAATAAAAGAAAAAAAGATTCCAATCCAAGAGTTATTTCACAGCTGTATTGAGTGCTGAATGACAATAAAAACTGGAACAAAACTATTGCATTCTATTCTATTCTATTTGTAGCTACTGTGTAACAACCCACACATAACCCACCAATGCCTTCATTTCATTAACCCTTAGCGGTCCATTTATTCAGCGGCTGTCAGGCGCGTCAGGTCCAATTTATTTTCACACGCGCTGTTTATTTTACGTGCACTGTTTAAAATTTTTTTTTTTTTTTTAAAGAGTAAAACAGGTTTAAAAGGCATTGACACTCAAAAGGAAAAGGACACTCAGTCCTGTATCTCCAGCCAAGCCCCACCCCTTGTTCGCTGTATTTTTCACATACCTCTTTATAGACGTGCATACTGATAAAACCTCTCCTGATCACTTGTTTTATCACCAAACTCCTCAGTAATGCGATCCAAGTCATTATTTTATTACTATAACGCTCTGGAAATGTCTGATATTCTTTGAGCGCTGGATGCAGAAGCAGCGATCTCCTTTGTTTATGTCTGTGTTATCTCTGTAGTGCATGGGGCTATCAGATACGCCTCTTTTTTTCAGTTTCATTCGGCTCCTATCGGTCTCACTCGGCCATTGAAAGGTTTTCTCAGCTTTTTCCGGAGAAAAAACGACTAGAGACCTGTGCCTGACGTCTTTTTGATGATACCGTACTGGAAAGGGAAAATTGTAATGTCGGAAAAGGGACCACAAAGGGTTAATGGGGTTCTAAAGTTTATTGTGGAGAGAAACAAATAATTTTCACTATGTATTGCACACAGATAAAAATTGTAAGAAATTAACTGGGATGTTATTTAAATCTTTGGAGAGTGTAAAATGATTTATTTTGGGTTTTAAAAATGAGGAACAGGAGTTCTCTGGTTGGCGATTGTAATTCTCCATCTAGGCCACACTAATTGCTTTTAAAATGCTTTTAAAAGAATGCACACCTACAGCTATGGTCAAAGGTTTTGCATCGCCTAGAATTTTAGGATTGGGCCATGAAATATATATTTTATTTTTATATAGTGTCTTTCATAGTGGACCACTATCACAAAGCGCTTTACAGAAGTAGGCTGTGAAGTGTAATCAATGCCCTATTGTAAGAGTC
Organism: Polyodon spathula; assembly: GCF_017654505.1. NCBI lineage: Eukaryota > Metazoa > Chordata > Actinopteri > Acipenseriformes > Polyodontidae > Polyodon > Polyodon spathula. The sequence continues at coordinate 18,658,097 of NC_054548.1, read as the reverse complement.
ACTTACAGTAGGGCATTGATTTAACATCTGCAGGATGGAGCACAAGGAGGTTAAATGACTTGCTCAGGATCACACAGTGAGTCAGTCAGTGGCAGAGGTGGGATTTGAACCGGTGACCTGAGAGGAGTGGGCAAAGCCCAGCTACCGAAAAACATATACGAGCCAACCCTCGGGAGAGAAAATCGTTTCTGGTCGCCAGGACACGAAATGAAAGTACGATGGAGTGGCCCCTCGTGAGAGTAGGGTCGCCTGCATCTGAGGTTTCTGTAAAGGGGTGCTCGTTAAACCCCGAGATTGGCTGAGACTGTGCTGCCTGGGACCTGAATTAAAGAGAAAGCATGCAGGATAGTATAGGACTCAAGCATTGGAAGCTTAAAGCGGCCACGTCCCGAACAGAAGAATGGATACAACAGCCCCACGAGGTGAGGTAAGATAAGATAGTGTGGCTGGGGGTTTGCTCTGACTCATGGCGGTGAGAGGGTCTAAGGAGGAAAGGGGGGGGGGGGGGGGAGTTCCTGCTGGGATGATACCTTGCCATTGAAAAGAAAGGGAGATAAGGGACTCGATACTTGATGACTGAACGACGGCTATGTGTTTGTTAATACAGGATCAATCAGCTGTTTGCTACTATCTTGTCTACTTGGAATGGAAAAGGAGAACTCGCATTCAGAGATGGGAGTAATCTAAAACCGACACCTAAGATACTGTTTACTGTATGATATAATAAAAAAAAAAAAATTAAAAGTGTGTCCTTGTTAAATTCAATGATACGGGGTCGTTTAGAGAAATGCGTGTGTTAAATACTGTAAAAATTAAGCACCAGGGAGAGATATTTTGTCTAAAATCTGTACTGTTTGTATAGGATACCGATTGAGTTATTCACTAAGAAGAGGCAGAGTTCAGTGCAGGCGTATACTAGAGAAGATTAACATTGTAAGTAGCCTAGCGGGAGACCATTTTTTTGGTGAGTTTGTAAGGGGATACTATAAAACCTAGGTGTTTACATTAAAGTGTGCAAGCCAGGCGTCCCAGTGAACGAATGAGTTTCGGTTTTGCTTTCTGGAAGTGATTTAAATAAGTCATTAATAATGTATTTAGGATGTGACAGACACCCCAGAAAATGTAAAAATGATATGCCCTGTAGTACATTTTTGACTAACATATCGTTATGAAGTTTGTTTCTGTTAATAAATGGCATTCAATACATTATTCTACATGTATATTTTGAATATCTTAGTAAATTTAGGCTACCATGCGGATCATTAAATTTCAGTTCCTGGCAGTGTATCTTGTAGCTAGATCAGATTATTCGTTTTTATAATCCAACTGCTTTACACAAATAAGTTCGACCTTAGTATTGTCGAAACTACTGAGGAAAGTTTATATTTTTGCATCAATATCATTTTCACAGTTGAGTACCAGTGCTGTGTTGCCAAAGTACAAATATACAGTTTTCTGCCACATTATTTTAATTTGTCATCATTTACTGATTTTGTATTTATGTACTTAATGTTTTATTTATTTGATCACATATCACCTCCCCTCCTCTAACACACACACACACACGACCACACCACAGATATAGGTACTGTAACTAAAAAAATAAACTAAAAACGTTTTCTTTATAACTGCTGTACATTGAGGCTGTGTTTATCTGGGGGTTTGGATCTGTATGCACGAAGCATATTTCACTAGTAGATGGACAGCAGGCTCATGTTATTGGTTATCATGCCTGTGTTTGTTTTTCCAAATTAATATTTCACAGTTTCTGAGTGAATGGTTGCTGAGGGGAAATCGTGGCTTCTAATTTCAAAGGTGTCTTCATTCCACTGGAGTCTCTGTAGTTAATGTAAGAAAGGTGTTTTGCAAGAAAGTTTTCTGAAGTGTTTGCTGAGGAGAGGAAGGGTCACCCTGAGCAGGAAGCCCTTGTCTGTGGTAGAAAAGAAAACAGCAAGCAACTGAATGAAAGCTTCAAAGAGCTAGCAGGATGCTGTCCCTGGAGGAATCATCCTTGGCACACCGGCTCTGCTTGAAAGTTACTACTGAGTGAGGAGTGACCTCAGGACAGACTTCAGTCAAACAGTCTGCTCTCAGGTCTAAAGTTCAGTGCATTTTTATTTTTTCACCTGCTTCCTACAGCTTTCAGGAAACTTTTGAAGAATAAGACTCTGTAACTGTATCTTGCAAAAGAGCCAACATGAAACCCCTTTACTCATGAAGTAAAATTCACAGCAAAGTATGGAATAGACGACTGCGCATGTGTTCATTGGATGATAAATAGTTAAAGGGTATAGCCAGCATCAGTTTTTAGGGTCACATTTCAGCAGAGACAGTACTTTGTCATCTGATAAGGTGTTTTTTAATTTATTTATTAAGCAGCTAAAAGGATTATGACAACCATAGGTAAGAAATTACATTGCAAACTCACAATAGTGTTTTTTTCTTCTACTTTAGTGTGCACAAATATTTTTTTGGTTTTAAATAATCTCTGTAAGGGATGCTTATTTCATTGTCAATCCACCGCTTCCCCTGTTTAAACAGATGCAATCTCATCAACTATTTCACATGCTGACTTCCTTTTTGTGTGTTATGGAATCTCCTCGGGATACATCTAACAGTGTACTTTACTCTGACCAGTAATCACAGGTGGCTGCTAGATTGTTGTCATGTGACATTACACTTTGAAATATTGGGTTTATAGACGGTGCACAACGTAAATAATGTATGCTAAATGTGCTGTCGACCATGACGTGATCACGGAGATCACACGATTTCAGTTTTGGGGGTATAAAATCGGTAGGTACACAACTGCATTTTGTTGTAATTCTTTCATTCAAGTCCAACAACTTAAAAAAAAAAAAAGGATGCTTTGTTTTTGTTCACAAAAAAAGACTGTAAACATACACGGTTATTACTAGGTTTCCTTTCACCTTTTACAGTATACAGAAATAATTTTGCCTCTGAGGGTTGTTTTGGAGTCTGTGCCGTATTTACTGGCAGATTAGGGAATTGCCCTTTATACAATTTTCTATTTTATTTAAGCTATTTAAAAAGTCTCTGCATTCTACTCAGTGCTGTTAAACTAGTTTCTTGCTGCAGCAGTTTTGATTAATGGCATGACATAGAAGACATGGATGAAAACCCCACACGACTTAAAGAGCAACTAAATAATATACCTTTAATATGACCTATATGGAACAACCACATTAAATATGACAATATTTATAATCAGTATATTCCTTATCAAATTCCCAATATATAATGTTTCTTTTTTTTATTTTATACAGTGCTCTAATATAGCTACACTTACTGTAGTGCTTGTCTTTTAATAGCATAATAGAACAGTGCTATACTGAGGCTTCGTACAGATGCATTCATTGACCACTAGGTGGCTAAATAGTACCACACATACACAGTATTTGAGATTTAGAACCAGGAATCTTGATTCTCTAAGACATTCTCGTCCTAACATAATACATACAAACGTATTAAAGTGTTAATTTACTCAATAGAGTTCTCTCAAAACTGCTTGTCAGTGTAGTCTTTAATGATGTTTTATATTGATTTTATTTATATTTAAAAACCATGTACACTTTTATATTGATCACAAGTCTTTGCTTTGACATTTCATAGTTGTTCATTCTTTATAATGCAAGCCTTATTTTTATTTGAGAATCAGTTAACCATAATGTAATTTCACTTGCAAAGTGATTCTCATAATGTGGGGGCAACACAGCAGTGCCTCTTAACTATGACTCCAGAGGATGTTATAACTAGGGGCACTAAGAAATAACTGCATTTTAATAGTATTGTATTTGCAATGCAAATGTAGTTCCATGTCTTATGACCAGGCAGTGGTTTTTTAGCATTCCACATTACTTTGAAGAAAGAGAGGTGTATTCAGATCAGCAGCTGCAGTATGTACACCTGTAAAGTTTTAACTCTAGGCTGGTAGTTCATGCACAATGGTTTACCTAGGGAGCAGGGATGTCATTACACATAGACTGACTGAGCTGCTGTAACCCTTGGCTCACCGCTACCACCCCTGCGTTGACTCGGGAGCAGCGAAGATGAACACACGCTGTCCTCCGTCAGCAAACCGCTTCTTTTCACACTGCAGACTCACCATGCAGCCACCTCGGAGCTACAGCGTCGGAGGACAATGCAGCTCCAGGGAGCTCACAGCAAGCCCACAGGGACCCGGCAAGAATAAAGGAATCGCTGGTGCACGGCGAGCCAAGGACACCCTGGACTCAAACCAGAGACCTCCAGGCTATAGGGCTCGTCCTGCACTCCACTCGGGAGCCCCATCATAACTATATTTTAATTAATTAGTTCCAATATACCACTGTATTTACTCAGTACAATGGTAACACTAGAGTATGAATTTCATTATCTGATCAGAACTAAACTGTAAAACATACATACATTTTTTTCACTGTGTGCCCTAAAATGAAAAAAAAACAAAAAAAAAAAAAAAAAAAAACAATATCATTAATGGTTTATTAAACAATTTATGAAATAAAACATACTAGGCCTTAAACCAAAAATCAGAGGCAATTGAAGTTTGAGCTCTACTGAGCCCCATTGTGAACACTGTGTACTAATCACCACTGGAAACTCCCAGCATTACAATTTAACTCGGTACAAATACAAATATATAAATAAAAATACTGTTTCTTTCTATTCTTCTCCCCATTTTGGTCAGTTAACTAGTTTGTGCTACTGGCGTTCTTCTGCCCCCTTAAGCACTAAAATCATGTATATTAATAATAAGTCAATGGAGAGAGAGCACGTTTAGCCCTGAACAACTGGCTCACTGTGTAAACATTTTAGCGGGTTTTAGACCATTTATTTTAAACATATTAACTTTGACAAGCAGCAACTTGCTCTGCGGTGCAGTGCACACACGAGCAGTAATCCCCTAATGTGTACTAATTGCATGGTTCAATCGTCACTTGGTCAGCTACAGCCTAGGTACTTTTTGAAAAAGAAATTGCCTTGCTGGAACTAAAAAAAAGCAACTCAGCATAATGCAGGAAAATCTCTAGGATAGTAACAACTTGCATATCATTACAGTTAATACTGTTACAGGGAACAACGATCCCAGTCTATAGGGGAGAACCTTCGTAGGTTGGGTTTCCTGATCTACAATAGAGATTTATCCCAGAACACCATGAAAAGGTAATGTACTGTAAGGAAAATCTTAGAAATTCAATTTAGAAAGAATTCTCTGTTGTTGGTTATCATAAAAAGTGGGTACAGCCATGACTAAGATTATACAGCACATTGTGCAAATATAGCGCATTTCATATATTATCTTTTTTTTTTTTCCTTTGGTTTATATTTAATATTTTTACATGGATGTCCCCCCTCCACCTCCCCCATTACAGAGTGGCTTTAGACCAGTAATCAAAATGACTCAAGTCTTTGTGTATGGGACCCTTAAAAAAAGGACAATCAAACTACTTCAGGGTGATGGGTAGCACCAATGGGAATGCTGAATACTGCGGCAAGGCACAAATGGTAGAGAAGTATCCCTTGGTGACAGCAGGCCCATACAACATCCAGTTCCTGCTGAATCTGGGCATCAGGTTAAAGGAGAGATCTATTCTGTTGATAACCAGATGCTGCAATTTCTGGATGAATTTGAAGGCTGTCCACACATGTACCAGCGCACTCTGGTGAGGCTCCAGATAGAAGACAGTAAAACTAGTTAGTTCACCAGAAGCTACACCAGCTGTTAACAGCATTGTAGAAGCCTTTGTGTACAACAATACTACCTACCAACCTGAATGGCTTAACCTCCCTTGTCATGACAAATACGATGCCTATGGGGAGCATGGATTATGTGATACTGAACGTGAAGCTTAACACTGGAACAGCTAATTAAAGGGATCAGCTTAATTGCAGATGATTTTTCTAATAGAACTTAAAAAAAAAACTTTCTTGTCACACTCCATGTAGGATGTGAAAGCATATACAGCAAGCACTTCACATGCACTCTCGCTGAAGGTGTTCTTTTACTAGTAGTGTGTACCAATGAAAAAATCTCAGAAACTGTGATTTGAATACTTGAGCTTCCTAAATGTTCTCAAAGGGAATACAGCTGTTCCCTGTAGAAGACTGCTTTAAATAACTTGCTTACACTTGACAGAAATCAGTGCCTTGTTAGGAAAAAAAAGAATTCACACAGTCCAGTTTGTAATTTATTTATTTGTTATAAAATCGATAATCAGCGGTACTGCTATACTTCTATTCTGCTACTCATTGCTGTTTTGGTGACAGTAGGAGGTAGTTAAAATGAAGCACGAAATTGAGTTCTCATTATTTTTGTCCCTGTAGTAAAGAAATTAAATCCCAGCACTCTTTAAAGGCCCTGTACAGTTACAAAGTAAAGTGTGTTCAACTGTAAGAAAAAAAACACTAAAGTAGCCAGGCAACCTTTGACAACACTTTCCATCACAAGGTATTCACAGCTTTACTTCACTGAACTTGATGGGCAAACACTTAAAATCAAGGAAGAAATACAAGCCACACATTTTAATGTACATTCCTCTGTTTTTGGAGGACACAGACATTAATGTCTTCCTTTTAGGAACAGAACATTAATATATATTATATATATGTATGAATTAAACTTACAAAAATACAGGAATGTTTTAATTCTACAGTATGTAGCTTTGAGTTTGATTTAAATCTAGAAACTGTAGTGCATTTAAATGTCCCAAATACATCCTCCCAAGATTTTGTTTGAAAATGCATATATTTATTCCAATTCAACAAGTACATCGCCTTCTCCTACAGTTTCTCCCGCTTTGCAATGCACACTTTTCACCTGTAAAAATGAAGAAAAAAAATGTACCTGTTAACAGAGGCACATATATATCATATGATATATATATTTACGCACAAGCTCTGTTCATATATATATATATATACTATATATATATATATATATATATATATACACATACATCATTTTTTTTATTGTGAACTCATTTTTACTTATATCTCTAAATCTATATTAATTCTAATTCACGTTATTTTATATTAACTTATATTTATATTATCATGCAATGCTGGCTCTGAGGATCAGCCTTGATGTGCCCTCCCCAGCGCATCAGCACAACGTTTGAATTAATTTTGTTTATTTAATTATTTTCATCTTTTCTATATTTATTGGAGTTAATTAGTTCATTATTTTCTGTTGAGTCCCGCTGGCATAATCGTGTTCAGTTTATTTATCCATTTACTTTCTTCTATATGTTGCATTGTCTAATTTTGGCTGTTCTAATACTACAAACTTTACATCATTTATGTCATGTCCTTGACTGGTGAAGTGCTGTACTATTGGTTCATTCATTTTTTTTTTTTATTTCTAATTAGTGAAAGGTGGTTCTGAATTATTTTATATAACATTGTTCCAGTCTCTCCAACATATTTTATTTCATCACATTTTTCACAGGCTATTCCATAAACAACATTGCTATTTTACAGTAGGTATTAGTTTTTAGTGGATCTGTGTTGTTCTTCTGTTTAATTATATTTTTACTTTTGTCCATGTATTTACACACTTTACATGTACTAGTGCAAGTATTTGTAGAACCTATTCTGTCAATTATTCTTTTATGATTACTGTGAACTAAAACATCACCTAAATTAGCTTCTCCTTTGAATGTTACAACTGGGGCCTTAAGAAATACTTTTTTCAATTTTTTTGAATTATGCAGAATCCACAAATGTTTCTTTTTTTTTTATTATACTTGTGTTTTATTATGTGCGTGTGTGTGTGTACATATAAGAATCCATTTTGAATCACTACAATTATAATATATATATATGTGTGTGTGTGTGTGAGACATGCAGCTTTTTTTTCTTACATTAGAATTGTAGTGATTCAAAATGGGTTCTTTTTGTTAAAGTTCTAATGCAACCTTTGAATGTAAACATCAATCTCTCTTTCCTACTTTTACCTGAAGAAGAGACCTTTGAGATCTTGAAAGCTTGTGAATAATTATTATATAGTTAGTCCAATAAAAGGTATCACTTCTCCTTCTCTTTGTCAATCAAACTATCTTAGAAATATTGGGCAACAGTTTCGAGTAAGTCATTACTAATGAGACTCTTTTGACCTTTTTATCTCTATTTTTATAATCTAGTAGATCATCTATTTTTAGTTTATCCACTTTTATTAACTCTGTCTCTAATTCTTTCTTTCTATCCTCTTTTTAAGATTGGTTTTTAATACATTTCTTTGTTTACATAGTCACTTTCTTTAGCGCATACTCTTCGTATTCTTATTCCTAGCCCCTTTGGGATTGCCCTTTCAGTGTATACTGGATGTGCAGAGGACATGTGTAAATATTGGGGCATGTCAGTAGGTTTACAGAAGAGGTCAGTCTCAATTGAACTTTCTTCAAGTTTTACTATGGTACCTAAAAATTCTACTTCTTTTCTTGTCCATCGAAAGTCTACCTTAATATTACTGTGCATTTAATTTTCCATTTTATGAAACTGGAAAAGACAGTCTTCTCCATGTGTCCAAACCCCCAAAATATAATCTACAAACTGAATGTATTCTAAAGGTTCTCTTTCTGATTGTTCTTCCCATTTCCCCATGTATGTACTGGCAAAATGCATTCCCAATTTGGATCCTACTGCTGTACCATCGTTTTGTTTTTAATTCTTATCAACAAATGTAAAATAACTTTTCTAACTCGGTTGATCATGTTCAGCACCTCTGCTGTGGGTATTGATTTATCTAGTCTATTATCTAGTGCTTTGACAAGCTTCTAAAGTTTCTTTACGAGGGACACTTGGGTACAAGGATTTTACATCCATGCAAAATAAAATTGTATTCTCTGAAAGGTTGTGCTTTAGTGATTTGAGTCTTTTTAAAAATTAGCTTGGTAATTTCTCAACGTGTGACCTAAATTGATCTCCTGCTATTATGTGTGTATGTGTGTTGGATTATCAATCGTGCTGACTCTCATTCTCATAGGGTGATTTTCTTCGTGCATTTTAGGATTTCCTCTTGCTAGGCCTGTTCTTGCATTATGTGGCTGCATGTACTTGTTTTAATTCTTTTGATATAATGCCTTTATTGTATAGTCTCTCTGCAATTTCCTTAACCTCTTTTAACGATTTATTGATATAAAATCAAGTAATTAGAAATAATGTACCATATGTGTGCAATACATAATGACATTGTGTATAATGTATAAATCAGAATTCTTCCATGTTAAAATACCATTAGCACATCCATAAGAAATACCTTGGCAGCTTTGGCAGCAGTCATGCTATTCTGCATTTTCATTGCTTCAATCACACATATTTCTTGTCCCTCTGCCACCTGCAGTATAAGCAAACAGTCAAAAGGTTGAAGAGTTATTAATGATTTTTACAATAGTTCTCTGTAATTCAACACTTTAACATTATATTAAATGAAATGTGCCTATGGGAAATGGCCCAAACACCACTTGTGTCTTGAACATTACTGTAACCTAAAGAATAAAATGCTTTTCACTGGGACTTCACACTACATTGGTTTTAAGTTCCAGCAATGAATAATACAGCTGGTAATCCATACTCCATCTTGAACTTGACCACAGTGGGAAATGGGGACAGCCTACCCTGCTCTACATTAAACAAAGCAACAAGCTACATGAACCTGAATAAAAAGGCACCTTGGAGGCCAGTTTAATTTCTGTCCAATTAGGAAGCTTACTAAGTACTACTTTAAAAGTTTAAAAATTGCACTACAATAATACCTTCCCTTCAAGTCTAACAGCTGACTACATTTCAATAATTTTCTGCACCTCACCCCATTTGAGATACTGGTTAGTTGAACTGCACAAAGCAAATACTGTTTCTTGATTTGCATCAGTTACACATTCTTGTGTTGTATTGCACAATGAACCATGGGATCCTATTTTACTAATGATTTTGTAAAACATGTGATAAACACTTAACGATTATGACAAGATGTCTTCAGTGTTTGTCTTATAAAATGGTTATAAGCCCTTTAAGCCTCTTTGATTAATTTTAATCGGCTGTGATGTACTTCTCCACCCAGAATCTAATTGATGTACATTTTGAAAATTTTAAATCAGTATCTTTCATCCAGCTTACTGCATCCTCTCCTTTGACATGGGGTCAGGGTTCACATTCGCATCTGATTATCAAACTGGCACTCATTAGGCAGCAGCTTGCTTGACACCAAAATGAGTTAGCTTGAAGGAAAACTTGGCCCATTTAATCCACAGATCTTGGCATTTTAAGGAGGCCTGACTGTCACATGCTAGTTTGCCACATTCTGCAGTCTTTCAAACATCTTCGACCCATGATTAATTGTGAGTGATGGGAAATAAAAATCCAAAGCAAAGCCAGCTGCTTGCCATGGTCAGCAAAATGATTATCATGGATATTCGCTGCCAATTTTACAGTTTTACTGGCAAGTCTTCGAAATGCAATTAAATCAAGTTATAAATAATATGGAAATCTACCAAACTCTATTTATTTTCAGAGTGAATACATTCCCTTGAGAATATGTTTTTTCTTAAAATCTTTAAGGGGATTGATGCTATGCAATTCTAATGACCTCAAAGTATCATATTGCATACAATTAAAAGACAGATCTTTCTACATAAAAGCAAGTCTTTTTTATGATGAACATAACTGAATCTCAGTCCACAAAGTCTTGAACATTCAAACATATTTACACACCAAATTTGTCAAGTGCACGATATATATATATATATATATATATATATATATATATATATATATATATATATATATATATATAATTCAATGATAGATACCTAATATCTTATATAAAGAGGAATTCAACTGCTTACTTATAACTGGAATATCTTCACACGTCAGTCCTTTGGATGGAGGAATAAAAACAAATAAACAGTTTCAGACTCCTCTGACTTGTTTCATAAAAAACAAACTGAATCAAGCATGATTTTACAGAAGGTATGCTGCATTGAAATGGGAATTTATTAACCAGCACCAGTTAATGTGCCCATTATTCATTTCTGTTAAGCATGAACAATGACTTAAAGGTCTGAAATTGCAGATGCAAAGCCTGACTGCACAGTGCCCGACTTCTTAATTTCATCCTTTGAAGAGGCAAAATAGGGTGATACAGTTACTGGACATGGTTTACAGTAACAGCTGTGGTCTTCCCATAAGGTGGTGGGCCCTTCACTGGGCTGTGGTCTGCTTGGAACAGATGGATAAATACATCAGCACTCCCTTAGCAAGTACTGTTACCTTCCAGAACAGAAAGGAATAAGCTTTGTGTTTCGATTGCAATGAGCGAGGTATTCTTGTACAGTAAATAGTGATCTATGGCTATAAATGCCAGGCACAAAGGGAACTGTTTTTTTTTTTTTTAATTTATTTATGCTCATCTCCAGAACAGTGAAGGCTGCATAGGAATCGGTGCCAGTGGCATATGGCTTTCCACAGTGCTAAACATTCATACAAAAGACAGGTTCATCAGTCATTGGAGTATCCGGATGAAAAAAATTAGGGCCTGATGGATGGTATTTAGAGCTTACCTGCTGCTAGTCTTTTACACGAGAAACACAGGTTTGAAGCCCACATGACATGAGAAACTGCAGATCGTGAAACACAACACTTGCAAGCTCACATCATGGGCGCCAGGTTATACCACATAATAAATAAGCTACTTAAACCCTCTGTAAGGAACCCTGGGTCAGGCCTGCACAGGCCAATTAATGCACAGCATCTGCTGCATAGAGGCAGCACGTGAAGAACTTCCGAATGATTCAGGCAATTAAAGCAAAACCGTTTCCTGCCTGTTCAAATGTTTCATTGCTAGAGTAAGCACCAAATCGTTCTGTAGATTAGAACAAATTAAGTCATTCTTCGGGAATCGTTATTTATTTCTATGGCAAAGTCCTTCCTTTGTTCTTTCTTTGGGCCAGTGTTTTTCTGCCAAATTTAACAGAAGGCTCTGAGGGGTGACAGAGGTCCACCACACTATCACCTTCTGCCGCAGTGCAGCTACCCAAGAAGGAGAATCATTCTGAACCCTGCTGATTGCTCTACAAAGTGAAAATCCTTTAATTAGGCTTTTTAGTCTCCCTTTTTTTTCTCCAGGTTTACTAGACCTGGGTGAAATTTGCCTAAAGAAAAATACATTAACTAAGCAATTAGGCACGAACCTCATGCCAAGTTCAATTCAATGTTTATTTTTATATTCACGTTTATGGCTGTTTGTATATCAAACCATTTAAGGAAATGAAGATCTCAGCATTTGGTTTAGTTGTTAGAAAAACAAAAATAAATGCCCTTACAATATTTAAATGTATTTCAGTCTCAGTCTGGTAAAAGGCTGATTTAAAGAGAAATTAAACAGAGGTAAAATGCCAGGCAGTTTATCTCGAACGAACCTTAAACAGCTTGTAAATGAACATTTTCATGTTTTCTGTACCTTCATCAAAGTTGCAATGAGACAAGCCTCTCACCAACATGCCTCTGTTTTTTTTTAATAGGGTTTGAGATTCTGTTAAAAACAAATATGAAAAATGACAGTAAAACAAATATAAAAAATGACAGTTTAACACTGTATAAATTAGCACTGCAATACTTGATATCTCCTGTAGGGGCTGTCGAACCTGTACATCTAAAGTTACTGTTTATTTTCTAGAATTGTTTTTCTAAATTAAAATTATCCCTTGGCAAGAAATATTTTTCAGGGTCTGTTTTGTGTTACTTAGGAGCAGAGTGCTATGCTTGTATTTCAATCTACACAGTATGTACTGTATTTTATTTGTGTAATTTATTTGGCCTCACCAGCTCCACCAAGATGTGAAGTCTTGATTCTAGCAGAGTGTAGCACCATCCCTGACAGTTACACAGGCTGATGAGACAACAAACAAACAAAACAGCCAAACACACGAGACAACAAAGAGACAAACAATACCTCTCCTTACAGTAACTAATGGGGATACATTTTTCCATAGAGCAAGCCTCTTTTAAATGCAATCTGTCTGACAGTAGCTGGGATACAAACCAAAGATCTCTTGGCTAATCCTTTGCCCTTATTACAGAATACTGCCCCTGTTCCAAACCTTTGTTTCTCTATTATGAATCAATAAAACAATCTCTGTATACTTTGTATAATTTAAATCACCATGATGTAACTGAAATGTAGAGTTTATTTCTTTAATAACAACAACAACTTCATTCACTGTTATTGTTTCCTGGACAGTCCCTTTCTATTCTGTTAAAAGCAAATGAGAATGACATAGACTGATCTATGCATTTACATTGTATCACCATGTTTTGGTTGTGTTGTTGCTGTGTTAATCACGGTAAAAGGAATAGCAGTTTGAGAGCTCATCTGTTTATTCAATTATACAAACACACAAAAGTCTTTCCTTTGGTGTAAGTGGCAACTTTTTTTAATTTGATTTACATTTTACACGTTTGGGTTGTAATTTTTGGTAATAAACCACCTAGATTACAGCTCAGGTGAATTAGTGAGCATGTGACCTCTAGGTGACAAAGAGTAATTTCCATGAGACGGAATTTGAGTGGCTTCAGCTTTGCCGCTCCCTCTCTCCATAGCAGAGTGGATCACCGCTGGGTGGTAGTAGTGTGGTGGGATGCATGCCCTGTGGCTACCTGCTCTGAGTATAAACACTGACCCAGGTTGCCATTGCTGTCACTGTGGCCCTTTTCACAAACATTATATACAAGAAAAAAGAAAAAGTTGAATAACTGGGACACAGGTTTCCTGAAGACTGTGTTCAGGCACAAAGGAACACTTGGGCTTTTGCTATTTCAGCCTGTTGTATTATATTATCCAGTGCTGTCAATTAGACAACTCTAATGAGCACTAAATATAAAGAAAAGTAGAAAAGTGAGGGAAAAAAAAAACGAGTTGGATAACTAGTTTAGAAAGAGTTTCATTGAAGACACAAAGGATCCGCTAAGCCAGTACCTCAGACTCCTTTAGATCGCATTAGTCACTATGCTTCTCAAAAGGAGGGAGAGGAGTCTGGTCCACAGTGGTGGTGGTGGGGGGGGTTAGGTTGGGTTTCATTTCTTAAATGTTTGTGAATAAAGCATACACTTGTAACCAGTTAGAAAATGTATCATTAGAAGCCCTCCATGACTTACAAATGAATACAGTATATTGGTGTACAAACACATACGTACAATGTGTGTGCATCTGGAATAGATTTTGAATAAACATTAATAATGAAAAAATAAAAAATCCTTATACTGTTCTATGAACACTGGGGTTAAATCTATATTTGACATGCTGTTTTCTTTTTGACAATGGTAACACTAACTTTTAAACGTCTATTACACACATGCACACAATAACGAATAACGTTCAACCTAAACTATAAACAACCCTAGAACACAGTTTTTTTTTCTTTTAAAATCTATGAAAGAGCACTTGCACTCTTAGTCTTAGTACCAAGCAGAGGGTAAACTTTTCTAACAATGCCTGAAACTGTTTTTTGTTTTCTACTTCTTTCTAGTCTAGATGTGAAATAAAAAGAAGAGATTCTTGTTTTACATCTTATAATCCCTTCAGCTGAGCCGGCTGCAATAAGACAATCACTGCCACACCACAAACTCACAATTGTCACTGGCTGGCCCTGGTTATTTCTCAGAGAAGCCAGACCCTCGCCAGGGTACCAGGTGTTGCATTGAGCTTCTCTCACTACACAACAGCTCAGTAGGCAGGTAGCCGCTGCTACAATGAACTGCAGCACTTCCTCACTGCAGTGCACAATCGTTGAAAGGGAGCGGGGTGTAATTGGGCATCCCTTATGTACTTTGAAGGGAAATGGAGGGCTTGTATCTTCAGTGCAGTCAATTCATCATAAAAAGAAAACGCTATGGCATGTATGTTAGGCACACAGAGAAAAAAAAATAGCATTTTGTTGCCAGCTTAATTGTGCGAGTCCCCTGCAGTTTCTAAAAAGGAATGCTTCTGAAAATATAACACGCCAAAAGTTTCATGAATACACCAGAGATCTTGAAACTCATTCTGTAACAAAAAACCTCTGATAGTGTATTTTTTTTTCCAGTAGAGTTTCAATCACAGTTAGATGGTTAATTGTTCCCGAAATATTCTATGCTGCATCGACAGTTTTCTTTTCTTTTTTTTTTATGGTCTAGGTTTTAATGTGGTTAGTTTTGTGATCCCTACATTAGGATAGTCAATGAATACAATATATAAGCAGTTTTTATATCTCTTCATTTCTTTTTTTCATTCAACCCACAGTTTGTTTGTTTTTTTTAAAATAAAACATGAATATTCATGTTTTATTTAAAATTGTTTACAAAACTAATTTTTATCTTTGTACCCTGTCAGGTTAGTTATAACAATATTATAATCGTTGGTACCATTATTAATTATTATAATATATATATATATATATATATATATTGTTAACAAAAATTTGTTGTACCAACGTTTATTATATTATATATAACAAAATTTGTTTTAAACAATATAAACTATATATATATATATATATATATATATATATATATATATATATATATATATAATATATATATATATATATGCATGCATACATACACACATACACAAAATAAACAAATAGTCCCTACAGGTGAGTGCGTGGGCTCTGGTCCAAGTGGATAAAATGCTGTTTTGTTTGTGGATTATGTTTGGCCATACACACACACACACAAAAAAATAAAAAAAATCCTTCCAGACATTGTCAAAAAAGGTGCATTTTGTTCACGTAAGGCAAAAACCCATGGTGGCTATGCTTAAGAGTTTTAATGATGTTTTATTTTAACCCCCTCCCCCCCCCCCCCCCCCCCCAGTAATTCATCTAGCCCGCCCCCCCCCCCCCCCCCCCCAAATATAATATATATATACCCCCCCCCCCCCCCCCAAATATAATATATATAGTAATAGTATATAGTATATGGGCGGTATATTCCAAACTATTAAGTATTTAATATTCCCAAAGATATAAGTATTAATATATAATAATTCGTCATGATGGTGTTACCACATTCCAAACTATGTAATTTTTCTTGTATAAAGTCTTTGTCTATTTTTCATACTACACCATTGCACTGAATCCCCAAAACAATTTCCCCCAATAGTCAATTCATTTAGTTTAATGCAGGAACAAATGGGGTAATAGCTTTTGTGAAAGAATATCTCGTGTTTATTTATTGATGCGCTGCATTTATTTATTCAATCATATTTTAAGAATGAATATTGTTCCAGTCAGAAAAAAATAAATAAATAAAAAAATAAAAAAATCAAACTTACTTTTTTTCAGCATGAAGCTATGGACACAAGGATATGGATAACTAAATCTTAACAGTATTTCAAACTCTTAAGTGAAACCAAAAGACAGAGCAACAACATTCTGGTCCAGTGAAAATGTACACTCTGATGCCCCGGCCGCAAGGATGCTTTTTTTAAAAAAAAAAAAAACTAAAAAACTAAAACAAAACCAAAAAAAAAACTGGATTAAGAAAGTCTCAGTTTCATCACTTCTCAGCTGTATTATTTTCATGGACCATTAAATTATTAACTTGAAAAGGGGGTACTGTAAGGGCTGTTTCAATAGGAAACTAAAAGAAGTGCTAAACAAATCAAAAAATAAAATGCTGGAGAATGTGGTTGCTACTGCACAGCAGAGCAGCGTTTGTTAAAAATTACTTTTCCCTTTGTGAACAGCTGAACTTGGGCAAACCAGTCCTGATGGACAGGCAAAACACGCCATCTAAGTCCAGACCAGCCTAGCACATATTTAACCCAGATAGCTGATACTACACTGTTTCCATTCTAATTCACAAGTTTTAGTGCTGGAGAGGAAGGATTTAACTTTAGTCCCTTTCAACACCGTAAATGTGTTTTTGTAATTAAAGCCACACAATTAAAACTGACAACCTAAGGTCAGAGGATCACATAATATGCTGTTCAAATGTTCGGCTACTAAAAGAATACAGCAAACAGCTGCAGAAGGAAAGAGCACACACTTAAAAAAACAACAACCTGGACTTCACCCCAGCCTACTACTCATGGATTAAGGTTTTTCTTTTAACTGTATAAGTATTATCCCACAACTGCTACTGCACTGACTTCACTCCCCTTTCTTATTATGAAATTCAAAACCTTATCCTGCAAATACAGTGCTTATCAAAACCTCAGAATACAGCTATAGACAGCACTAACGTATCGTAAACAACACAAATGTGTAAAAACAGATTTATCCAACTGTTCATATGTAAAATGAAACAACTTCATGACAAATACTTTCAAATCAACTCTTTAAAAGTATAATAACATGTTAGAGCAGTTTCTATTCAAGTGTTATCTGGCAGTACATCAAATACTTTATTTTTAGGATGTGTACATTTCCTGCTTGTGTGTGTCTATTACTATCACATGTGGGCCTAAATAATCATATTCTTTAAAAAATAAATAAATAAATAAATAAAAAAGTGAATACATTTTAAAAAACCTGCAAATATCACTTCTGTGCTCCTAAATATATATATATATATTAGATTTATATATATATATATATAGATAGATAGATAGATAGATAGACAGACAGATAGACAGACAATAAAGAATACAGCTATTGCTAGTTTAAATAAAAGCTTTTCCAATTAAACTGGAACTTGCTTTATTCTTTCATTTTACTATTCTGCTATCCATTCTTTAAAATGACAAATTACTATTCCCCTTTGAAAACAAGCACAGCTTACTGATAATCTTCCTTAATAGCATGTGAAAGGCTATCCTAGTCTTTAAACATTCATTTAAGCATACGTTTCAAACAGTGAAAAGCAGAATGCAGGTACATTTAAGTAAAGTTGACACTGCCTTTTAAAAAGTGCACTGTTCCTTCACAACAACTCAGCCGTGAAATTATAATGGCCCTCTTTCAACAGCCAGGGCTATTACAACCGATAAAGAACATTATTCAGACACTCATTTGAAATTGTGTACTTTTGCGGCTGTTTGAACAACTTGGAAGTAGTCTGGTAGCCTGAGCAATAATAGATGAAGCTGAATAAAAGAACACTTTTTGTTTAAAATACTAAGAAAATTGTATCATGATTATTTTCCCAACTACAGATAGTAATGTGTTTTAGTTTAATTCTGAACAAGAAAGAATATCACTATCGCACCAATACAATTAAATCAAACACGCCAGGGAATAGATATTTTATTTTTTAGTTTAGTCTTTTTGAAACACAAATCTTATCTAGTGGACCATGATACCATATTTTATCAAACAGAGTGTCAAAGCTTTGTTTGATTCCCATCATTATGAGAGATAGTAGTAATTCTTACCTCATCCCCAGGTTTAACAGAGACGGTCACCACTGTGCCAGGCATTGGTGATCTCAGGATGCTGCTGGTGTCCTCCGGTACTTTTTCTGGCATGTGTCTGCTCAGCTCGGCTGCCAGTTTGCTCAGCACCTGGACTTTATACTGAACGAAACAAACACATTTTTGTATTTTTTATTGTCAACATAAAACAAAGAACGTGTATTTAAAATAAAATATGAAATATTAACCAAATAAAACGTTTAATCCATGAAAATACTACATTACATTTTTCTTTTTAGGGATTTCACAGCAGGATTGTTTTATTTTTACTTTTTTTTTCTTTTTAAGATAACAATTCCTTGCAGCTGGGATATAGCATTTTATCCCTCATGCTGCACGGTCACGGTACGTTCCTAGGAATGAAATGTATACTGTACAACATGGAGTGGGATACACCTCAAAGGACAGAGATTATGAGTGTGATAGTTATTTATGTACGTGCATCATTATTACCCTATCATTCCATAGAAATTACGCTTTCAAAGCATCCTACATATATATATCCCATGACACTAAGATAAAATAGTGAAGCCACAAAACTACATTATAGAAGACTGATCAACAAGATATGTCTTCTGCCTAACCTTAGAAATATCATCTGTCTTATTGCCGGTATTATTTGTATTATTGTCATTATAATAATAAATCACCACCATAATGATTATAAAAAAATACAATTATTAATATAAGTGAGACTAGCTCTCATTGAGAGCTACTATGGGCCAATGTGCCTTGCTATATCAAGCATCTCTGGAATTCACTGCCTTTGAACATAAAAATGGCCTCTTGCAATGCCTATTTTAAATCTGAACAGGGTTGCAAATTCACAATCATGTTAATTGGAATTGTTTGACTTTTTTATGCTTTTACTTTGTATTACTGTTTTTTTTTAATTGTTTTTAACAATTTTTGTCCTCTTTGAATGATTTGTCCATTTTTGCCATTGATTTTATAAATGTTATTTCTTGCCAAGATCTTCTTGTAAATGAGATGCATCTGTCCCGGAAAAATAAATAAAATTTAAAAAAATACAAAATGAAAAATTGTACAGTGCATTTGGCCACAGTGCAGTAAAACTAGAAACCCAGCAGATGGCAATATATGTCTGTTTTTTTTTTTTTTTTTGTTGTTTTGTCAGATAACATAAACAAACATAACAGGGCAGAAAAAAGAGCAGGTAAATATAGTGAATTATTCATACAGTGCCACAACCACTCCTTGCTAAGAAATATTAAAGATCAAATTAAAAACCCTACTCCTCAGATGCTATAAGTGACATGCTGAAGGTGATGGGGTAGTTCATTAATAGATACAATGATTTATGATTTAAAAAAAAAAAAAAAAAAAAAAGCCCTTTTTTTATTTACAAAAAGCACACCATTTTAAGCTATTTTTATAGCAAATAATTACATTTGTTTGTTCCATCAAATTATGTGTCAGCAAGAATAAATGTTCAAGCTTTAAAAAAATGTCAGAAATGTTCTATTGAAAAATCAATAAATCTGAATCGTTAAACAATTCTAAATCAAACCAACTATTACAAGCCTTCCCAGAAAGTGAAAAGGTACTAAACCCTCTATGGTTTTCATGAAAAGCAGATCCAAAACACCCAGTACAAACTACCTTTTTTCATTTTCTTGAGAAAATAACATAATCTTTGAAGAAAATAGATTGATGTGGCAGTTCTCATACGGCAGGCGCAGCTTGTGCACGTTGTTACGCTGGAGTACATATTTTGCAATCAGAACATGAGTATTAAATCTCTTAAGGAAATGAAAGCCTTCTGCTTGTATTAAATTCTTCTAAATCACGAGCTGGAGAAGCAAATGCTTAAAGCACACACTCCTCACACAATCCAACAAACAGGCTATTTGTGCAGAATATCTACCAAAGATAATTGTACACTTATTGCAGAGCATTAAGCACTGAAGGAAGTGAAGAATGTATAATTACACTAGATTGTGCTGCCATTGTATTCTGAATTAGCTCCCATAATGTGTCCCCTATTTGAATACTGAAATTAGTGGGCATAGTACAGTACAAATGACTTTATCCACACCATGGTGCATGCAGAATGTTAATATGTTTTTCGGCTATCCTAGAGGGGGACAAACAACCTGGAGGCAGGCTGGAGTGGGGTGAACTGGAAAGCTGCACAGTCGGGACTGGCACAATTAGAATACGTCATTTACAAACACAGCCTTATTGAAATACTGCACTACAGGATACAGCAACATTAGAATGCAGCGTTACCAAGACTGGCCCTGCTGGACTACTGCAATATCGTTCCTTATCGGATTAAAAGACGATTTAACACAGCCCTACAGGAATACTGTACTAGCGGGCAAGCCTATCCAATTAGAACAGAGCTCTACTGGGCATTGTCCTGTTGGGATTCTATAGTGCCTTTAAAAAATAAAGAAATGTGCCTTTGTAGATGGTGGAGTCAGAATCATGTTTGATCAATGTATCATATTAAGACAAGTAATATACGAGAATCCGAGGCAAAATATACCCACCAGTCTTCTGCAAAAAGCTTGTTCAGGGTATGACAATTTTCATCATATTTACAGTTAATGTACAAATGTAGAGTAAGTACGAAGATGAATTATCAATAAATAATTTAAATGTTCGCAATGTTAAATTAGATAAATATACATAATACACTATATACAAATGATAGTGTTACTACATATTCACACGCCAGTTATTCTTGCATATATTGTACATTTAATTGCATACTATTTGTGTTGCTCAGTTTTTAGTAAATTAGTCCTATCATTTCTCTACTCTAAAATTGAGAGTAAGCAATATTTATTTTTTAGTACTGGAGATACATATGATGTTATATAGTATTTAAGGGTTGTTATTGGAAAGGGATCCCAGTATTAAGTTGAAATAAACAATACTCACATACAACATTGTAATGTTAAAAGCGTTCAAAATAATATCAAGTACTTGTTCCTATAAACACTGCACCTTTTATAAAAGACAACATTATCTATACATTGTGGTAAATCTGGTCATGCCAAATACCAAACACATTATCTGCATAGTGTATATTCCTTCAACATACGTATTATTACTAAACAATACAGATATTGCTGGGATCATTATTTTTTTTTTTTTTTGGAACTAATTGTAAAAGTGTATTGTTGTTGAAAGCTCATTTAAAGTAATTAACTAGTACAGTATATGTACGAGTCACTGTGTGTCTGAAACCACAGGGTGCCAATACCAATTATATACATATATGGCATGATTCTTTAGTGATTTTTTACCATTATTCAACACAAAAGTGTTCAATTTTATTCAAATTCCAAGGACTTCTCTTGTGCACAGCCTTCTTCAACTTATACCAATGATTCTCAATCGGATTTAGATCGGGACTTTGACTAGGACCTTGATTTTGTTCTTCTTTAACCATTTTGAAGTAGATTTTGACATGTGCTGTGGATCGTCATTGTGTTGAGCTTTAAAACAAGTTTTATAGTGGAGGGTTTCAGATGATTGACCAGTATCTTTTGGTTGGTATGCTACGCTATTGCTATGCAATCCATTTTACCATGAATTGGAACTAAATTTCCTGTGCCATTACAGAAAAAACAGCCCCACAGAAGGATATTACCACCTCTATGCTTGACAGTAGGTATGGTGTTCTTTGTATGGCTCACCAGACTTTCTCCAAACTATCAGCGTGACCAAATAGCTCGATTGTTGTATAATCACTCCACAAAACCTATAACCAGAACTCATATCCATCATTCAAGTGCCGGTTACCAAACTTTAAGCGACTGTCCTTGTGACGTTTTCCTAAGAGTGGCTTTTTCCTTGGTCTGCAATCAGAGACCTTCACAATGCAATACTTGACCTCTGGTTGAAATGGAAACCCCAGTCCCATTTGCAGCCAGTTCACTTCTTGGTGAAATAACCTTCTTGTACTTATTGATAATAGAATAGAAACAATAGTTGAACTTTGGATACTCAAATGCTTGGAAATCTTTTGTATCTTCTCCAGCTTTATGGCAATAAATCATTTTCTGCCTAAGGTCTTCAGATTGCTCTTTATTTTTTCTACATATTGAGTTTTTGGTAATGACAGCAATCATCCTATGCCTAACCCTTTTATACGGTCTAAGAATGTTCACCTACAATCCAGCATTTTCTATTTTCTAGAATTATTCTGCATTACACTGTGTAACAAAAAAAAACAAAAAAAAAAAAAAATTGTTCCTGGGTATTAAGTGTTATTTCCTAATTTCTTATGCCTCAAAAGTATAGAACATGGCTATTATTCCCCACAAACTTTGCTTTTGTGACCAGTACAGTGATATTTCAAAATATCACTATTTCCAATGGGAAAATGGGCAAATGTGTGTCTTTTCGTTCACATAAAGTCAGAAAAAAACAACATATGAATCCAAATTAACATGTATTTATAACATGTATTTATAAAGTAAGTAGATTTAGAAGTGAATAGATTTTCGAGATTTCTCGAAATCTCGAAAAACTACTCACTTCTAAATCTTTTGTAGTCATCTTTGTATTACTTTAGTATAATTACATGTTAATTTGGATTCATATGTTGTTTTTTTTCTGACTTTATGTGAACGAAAAGACACACATTTGCCCATTTTCCCATTGGAAATAGTGATATTTTGAAATATCACTGTCCTGGTCACAAAAGCAAAGTTTGTGGGGAACAATAGCCATTTTCTACACTTTTGAGGCATAAGCAATTAGGAAATAACACTTACTACCCAGGAACAAAAATTGTGTTACATAGTGTTATCATACTGAAATTTCTTGCACATTGTAAACAATACTATCATCAAAGGGAATTAATACTTCTGAATTAGCATTTTTGGAGTTTAAATAATGGTACACATCTATTTCTTGTAACATTTTTCCTCATCCACAAAATCAAAACTTTTGCTACAAAAGATTCTTTGTTTTTGCAAAATTTCTAGAAATTATAAATTTCCATTGGGGTATGTTCTATATTAAAATTATAATATTACTGTACCGCATTACTTTGAATTCAAGCCGCAACGTTTCAGGATTAAGCAGTTTTTTGGGGTTTTTTATCAATCAATTTATTAACATTAATTACAAAAAATATTTAAAAAAAACACAATTACATAAATAAATAATACATTTTATGGATTTGTTCTCATGTCTGTTCTATCGCTGTTATATTTTTCCCCTTCCTGATCCCTGCTTAATACTTAACTGAAGAGAATGAATTTCAACAATGTGTCTGCTTCAAATCACACACAACACAAGAGATTGAGTGTATATATACACAAAGTATATAAAGAGAAGGCTTAACTACAGGCTTAACTACAAGATATATATAATTACTGTGTACTATAGCGGTGTTGTAACACAAAATACAATGATGAAATATTCTGAAAGTTTGTCTACTTTTAAAAACAAGTGATTTTAGTAGTAGTGTAACATTTTAACTTACACAATCCTGTTCAACTTCCCAATGTAAAATGTTGATTGTAATGAGACTGAAGTGTTCTGAATCTTAAACAAGGTTTTCGCAAGGTCTATGCTAAGTTACAGTACGTAATCTTTTTTTTTTTTTTTATATTAGCAGACTATGACATTGATGCACAGCTCTCTCCCATGGGGGTGTAAGAATAAGAAGACACTCCTGAGGGGGAGAAAAAAACACTTTAGCCAACAGCTGGGTCTAAGCTGAATATTTTAATAATGCAGATGTGTGGTTGAAAGTAACAGAAGGTATCGCATAATATTATGTTTATTTTTCCACTTTTCCGCAGAGGAAAAGGCAGTCCTTGATCTTGTTCAGCACACAGTTAGCTTTTGTTCACAGATGAAACAGAGACAGTAAAGAAAAAAAAAACAACTGGTGACCAAATGTGGTATGAGGGTGGTCACTCACCCCCCCCTGCCCCGCCACATTTTCTGCAGTGTTTGGTGCGCTTACCTTACCAGGGAGAAGCCGTGCTACTTTGAACAGTCCCCGTGGTAATCAGCAGTTGCCTTAATGCATTGACTTGTTTTTAATAATTAAATTTACCAATACAAAAATATTAATAGTCGCGAGATGGATATATAATATATGATATATATATGAATATTTAGAATATAATATAGATATATATATATATATATAATATATATATATATATATACACACACACACACACACAGTAGTAGGGTTCTTTAAAATTTATTTTCACAGCATTAATTTCGGTAAAATGTTTTAAAAGTCAAAAGCTAAAAATTATAAAAGAAAAAAATTCTTGCACATCGGTATGAGCAGTTTCAGATTTTGCTGTACAAGGAAAGTCACTGAATCTTAGGATGACCTAAGTAAGCTTTCAGTAAAAACTGGAATGGATACACTGCTATGCAACTTGAGTGTTGCTATATGACATGTATAGCAGGCTTTTCTGTACTTTGAATTGTCATTTACTTTATCAAATATTAGAAAACACTCAATGGAAGCATAAGAATGTGAAAAGAGAGTTGAGAGAAAGACATTAATATAACTTCTAGTTGAAACGTTTGTTATAGAATTTCTTTATGAATTAAACTAGATTTGTCAACACATAGCGACGATAGTTGTTCTTATTGTGTCAAAAGCTTGCTGATAACCTGCCACGTAATTTGTTAAAATGCAAACAGATGCATCCATGCTGACTTCTGTTCCCATCTTATATTAATAATACTGTAATTTCACAGGATTTAAAAACAATCCGTACACTTAAAGCATTAAACACTTGCCAAATCCTAACAGTTAAGATTTTCTTTGGAAGTATTTTCTGAGAGTACAGTGGTAATCTGTTAATGAAAAAAAAAAAAAAATGCCCCATCATTTGATCCACAGTATATGAATATATTTTACATTTTTAATGGTATTCATTTTGATAGCCAGTGCAAACAGATTTGTAATAGTATGCATACGCTATGATAGCACCTTAACATTTATGTGTATTCCGTGGACTTGAATAACCTTTATTTGGTAAGAGAATATGAAAGAAAAAAAACATATACATGAAACAAATCTGTGCAAGTCGGAGCTCAGTACATCTGCAGTCACTGGAGCAGCCTGTTGGCATAATGCTTTGACAGCTCCATCAGCGAAGTCTCAAGGTAGCTGTCAATCAGGATGCATCATTTAATCCAACAGCACTCCAAGGACTTTTTCCTTGCAAACCACATGACAGCACATCTACAGCTCTATTTAAGGATGCGCCCAGTTGTGTTTGCAATGTGGTCTTAATTAGAAGAAAAAAATGTAGCTACAGGTTTTGATATTATTCAGTCGGCACTTTATTTCCAGCATTGGCACGTGAAGTGTGATCCTGCATTGTGGCAGCGTCAAGCTAAACGACAAAGGCACTACTTTATTCAGCCTCTCTGGATAGTCAGTACTTCATTTGCAGCTCGCTATAATTAGATTAATGGTGTAGTGCTGTACAAAGCAGGCCCACTTCAGATTAGATAGCATATGAATTAGGACAAACACTTATTTCAATTCCAGGCAGAAAAAGCAGTGGCT
Organism: Polyodon spathula; assembly: GCF_017654505.1. NCBI lineage: Eukaryota > Metazoa > Chordata > Actinopteri > Acipenseriformes > Polyodontidae > Polyodon > Polyodon spathula. The sequence continues at coordinate 18,632,145 of NC_054548.1, read as the reverse complement.
AGGGTATTTAGCATACCCTTTATAGTGGAATGAGATGTTAATTGTGTGCCATTACCTCTAAACTGCTTGCTTGTTGTATTAATCACTGTGCTAATTGATGCAGAGACAGAAATGTAGCCACAGGCAAGAAAGCAGTGGAATGAGAGCTGAAGATGGTGGATAAAGCATTATCCAGTAAACCACATGGAGATGGCACTGCTTTGAAACCTTCTCTTTATGCCCACGAGCACCACTTCTTATCATAATTATTGTACCAGCGTGGAAAAAAAATATATTTACCATTTGAATTTACGAAAAAGACACTTCAAAAGGAGCATTTAAGCGCAAAGGCATAAATCAGATGCAACGTGTGTTCTTGACACCTTGTTTTACAAAAACAAAAAGGTTTCTCAGGACTTTTACAGTGCCATAGTATTTTCCCCAAGACTTTAGACTAATAAACAGAACAGGAAAAAAAAAAATCATAATCCACCTTCTTACACAGCTGTGTGAGCTGGTGGGAGCATCTGCTCAGAGTTGAGGTTAGCAATTGCCTCTTCAAGTTGATGTACATCCGAAAGGCTCCTTCTCAGAAGGGCGTGTTGTAGTTTGATGGTGGTGGTGTAAATAGTGCAAAAAAGCACCAACAAATTTACTTCAATGACATCACTGCCTGAATTTACACTTCGCAGACAACAAAAATTCACTTTGAGAGCAGAGTAGAACACACACAAATGTGTGTTATGAGCTAAGACATTACATTTTCATCACATGCATTTGAAATACAAAAGCAAAAAAAAAAAAAAAAAAAAAAAAGGACCTATACTCTTCTCTGCTGTTTCAAGTGCCAAAAACACAACACTCTCAAATGTTGTTTCTCTTCTTTACTTCATAGGAGCAAATGGATCCTTGTCGAGCCAAGTCTGGTCTATTCTGTCCTTTTCTTTCAGTTTACATACATTTCACATATGTAAAAGCCCACTGCTTTGTGTATATGCATTTTTTTTGTGGCACTACCGGTTCGACTGCAGGCTGTTCGTGTAGTATAGTGCAGATGCCTGACATGCAGGTGTTGAACGCATCCTTGACTTGTCTTTCAGATTGCCTTTGTTCCTTTGCAATTGCTGTGAATTCACTGGTGGTGATTATAACAACAGTGTTGGGTATCCATTGATTTGCAATGGCACCCTCATTGTGAGTTCACTCATTGAGGCATTCATCCTGTTTCTTTAATGAGGGGCTACACAAGCCCCTCTTAACACTTGTACTTGACGTACGTACTCTGATACAGCCTTCCTCAAAATACAGCAGTACCTATAGACATGGCCATACATGTGGAATCACCTTATATTGAAAAATGTACTAGTATTTACAATTATACAGTACAATTGTAAATCTCGAAAAAGAAGAAAAAAAAAAAGAACAGCAAAAACTAACCCTAACCTTAAACCATTTTCTGACATAGTTGTATTTTCCCTCAAAGCCTCCTGCTTCTACGATAGCAAGTTCTGTACAAGATTAATGACAGTATGTATTAGTTACAGTTGGTGTAGTACTGGAAAAATAGGGTTCCAGAGGTAAAGGGGATTAATATTCAGACCAGTAAGCAAGATAGTGACTGCGGGGTAGCCATAGGTGCAACAGGAGGGAGAAGGATAAAAGTAAATCACAAAGTTGTCAAGAGTTCACATAAATCAAACATCTTGGGAAAATCATGAGGTTTGGGAAGTGCACATTTCCCAGTTCTTCTGTAAAGGAAATCCCCACCGCACCAAAAACTAAAAAAAATAACCAACCAACTTAGGGTCATGACCTCCAACAGTCTATTGTATTGTAAAAACCATAGCAACCAAAACAAACAAGCTCCACACAACACTCTACTGCTTCATTGAGCATCAGCTTGAGAAAATACTATTGATTACATGTCACTCATTTTGATTTTATCTTCTTCATAATCTACGTTACAATAAAGTCAGATTATTTCATGTATGTTACTACGCTGTTTCCCAAACTGATACTGATATTTTTACCTGATCCCCACTTCACCACACTCAACACAGGGGTGGTGTTATTTATTTTCATTGGCTCTCTGGTCGTATGGGTTTGTCTGGCATTTTCACTGATGCTTGTTCTCCTGATTTAGGAGATTATTCATAAACAAAGCAACTCTCTGAGGAATACCTACAATGGGAATAAGAATACAAAGCTCCCGGAGACTTGAATTTGGATATGGTATCGAGCCGTCTGCAACAGCATATTGGCCAAGTAGGGAACTCACCAACAAATCTCAGACAAACAAAGTTTTTGACAGCTTAAATGGTTTCAAACATTTTTTGGGAAGAGTTAGCATAATTACAGTGACTGCATCATATTCATTCATTAGATTGTACAAAAATTATTTAAAACATCTGAAGAGTAATAATGTTAATAGGAATGAATGGTGATACAATATGAATTGACTTCATTGTTATTTTGGCGTATGAGCATTCTTTATAGATTTTTACAAAGCTATAAGGACATTCTAGTGACGAAAACACATTCATACATAACATTCAAAGTAAATCTGTTTGAAAACAAAACACATGAACAGAGTTGCAAGTGTTAAACTCTGACTGGATATCTTATCAAAAATAGAAGACAGTCAGCAGTACGGCTATATTTAATTGACAACCTGTCAGTATCAGTGCATGACGTCCTGGGGGACAGATGATGAAAAAAAGAGAGGTGCCAAGAGGTTTATCAAATAAACAATTGTAGAACGGAATGGTCCAAAAATACTTACGTCACAAGGCTGTCACGTTTATAGTTATCATTTATTTCAACAAAACTCATTTTATTATAGCTACAAATATACAATGAAGTGAAAGCTTGTGAATTCGGACCATCAGACAACTTCTGTATATCCATGAAGCAAAACTTTTTCAGTGGACATGATGTCTGTTTTACAAGTTGTACAGAGTGAGTAGGTCAGGCTTGATGGATTGGGAAGATCTTAGGAAGGGGAATAGGTAAATTGTGTATTGCAAATAATGTGGAAATAAACAAAGGAAATGAGCGTACAGTTAAAATTTGAGTAGTATACTGCATTAATAAAGAAACGGTAGTTCAATTAGGTTAAAAGTACCAGCATCCTTAACAGAAGACATTACATAAATTCTGCAACTAGGTAGCTTTTGAATAGCATAAACTAGGAGATTAATCAGCATTGGTAACAGGCAAACCTGTAAGAGGGAGCAATAAAATAATAATTAAAAAAAAGGTTGGAAAACAGTGTTGACTAAAAGTTAAATAACGACTCTGCGGTGTTGAGTCTAGTGACAGAGCTAGAAATAGTGCAGACAAGAAACATAGGCCTATTTAACAGCAATGTCTCCCTCCTGTTGTCAAATTCGTAACCCCCCTCCCCCAGGCAGCTCGGCCTTGACTTGTTGGGAAAGCTGAGTGGCAGTTAACTTGTCACAACACACTGCTCCCAACACATGTAACAATGTGTAGAGATGAGAACAAAAAGCATGCTCCCAGTGGGAATAGATAGTCTTTGGTTTTGAGCCGGTAAAACGATGGTACTGACAGTCTCATTAAAATGGAAATCTGAACAGAAAACCTGTGGTGGCGGGTTTCCGTTCTCACGCAGGTGGGAAAAACAGGTTCCCAGGTTTGACCAACCTGTGTCGTTGAGTTTCTCGTGCACAAGATTATGCTCTATCGTCTATCCTGTGAGCGTACAGGGTCATTTGGTGTAAACAAGGTCAGTACAATTCTTAAAAACAGCATTTGAACTTAAATTAGAGCAGAGTAAAATATTCGTTAAGAAATCACATCTTCATCACAAGCCAACTTAAACAGGTAATGTACAGAACCACACCGATCCTTTGCTATATAGAGTAGATCCATTTTAAATATACTGTGGTTAGTTTTTTGACAAAAACTTAAAAAAAACTTAAGAATATTTCTTAAAGAGCAAATTAGTCCGATTCTTACAGGACTTATAAAAAACAAAGTTTTGGTTGCTGTACTGTAACCAGGGCAATGCTGGTGCAACAATACTATAAAAACAAACTGCAACAACCTAACATAGAAACTTAGAACATGACCTTGTCTATTTGCGAGAAATTCAAATTTTTAAGTGCTGTTGTACAGGCAGTCCTCACACTTACAACACAATTGGTTCCTGAAAGTCGTACTGTAAGTCGAAGCACATTTTCCCATAGGAACAATGTTATAAATTGGGGTTACGTGCCTGACTCTGTGGCCAGGTATTATATTTTTACAAAAATGACACGTTACATTGTACACATGCAAATACTTATTTAACTCTTTACACTTAGGCATCTATATGGCTTGTTTAAAAGTACAGACTAGGGGCTTTCCAATGACGTATTCAGTGTGTGTATGCGGTACTCCTAGCCGGAACTACAACCACCTGAAGTTAAGCCCCTCATCATGTGACAGAGTCCACAGCTTAGCTTTGAGTCCACTGCTCTTATCAGACATTGTTAAGGTCAAAAAAAAAAAAAAAAAAAAACAGAAAAAACGCTAGACAGAGTCAGGGCGACCACGACAGGTACTGCGGTTCAGACACCGAGCATGCGCACATGAAGCATGGCTCGGGTCTCGCCGTGTTGTAAATGCCGTATCGATATCGTAAAGTCGAAGCAGGGTAATAATGCAAGAGTCGTAAGTGCCATGCGTCGTAAGTCGAGGATCGCCTGTATTTAATGATCAACCACAGGACCAGATCCCAAACTAACCTATCATTTCAAAGCTGGGGTAATGCCACAGCAAAACTACACTGGTGATACTGTCCACCCTATTCACTAGACAGCCTCAGGAAGATATGTCAGCAATTGGGACTGTTTTTCTTTGCTTGCATAAGTGTCAAGGTTTGTCTTCATTTTTATGACAAAGAGAAAAATAAAACAACTTGGGTTTAGCATGAAGCAGTGAAATGAACTCTCCGAATGATTTCTTACCAGGGTTAGAACATCTACCTGTGATCAAACTCTGCATGATGCCCTCTGCCTTGGGTCTTCCACTCTACTGCAGGTCAAGTACTTGACCTGTCCCAGCATCAATTAAATAATTAGAGACCTGGCTGGGAAAAGGTTATGGGTTGGAATGGACCGAAATAGCCACAGGTTGGAAACCTCTCCTGGCATTATCTTACAGTTATGTACAGAGAAGAAGTATACAGAAGTTTAGAGAATGACCTGCAACACCTTAAAATGATGGTCACACATTCACATTAATTCCAATATGATTTCATAGTAGAACAACTGGATATCTTTTTTTGTGTGGTTATTTTCCAACAGCCTGAATGTTATACGGATAACCTTTTTTTGTGAAACATTTATAATGAATTCAAGCAGAACAACACCATAGGAATAACAGCTAATCCATTAGAATTCATACGCAGCCATTATTTAAGTGTTAACAAATTACAATTAATAGTATCCTACTGTACATATGTGAGAACAATAGTAGTCCTTTTAACATTATATTACCATTCAGCAGACCATAGTGTACAGTAACCCAAAGCCATCCGTTACACAGACAGTACAGTAACTACATGAGCTATCAAACGCTAAACACTCAACCACACAGGAAGCAATTCAAGCAGTTTCCTGGCCCCTGTAATGCAAGCGCAGCTCTAATTAATGGGGATGATAACCCTGAGTTGAGAGACAGATGAAGATAAAGCAATTAAGAGGGTGATTTTGCTGGGGCGCTGTGTGGTTAACAATAGTGCAGGTGCAGAGGTGGAGACTGGACTGGTCTGAGCCCACAGATGACCACAAACTGCTGAACAAGGAGGTAATTACACCACAAAGGTAATTTACTGGAGTAAGTGCTACTTTCACTTTACAGAGACTGCCTGCAATTAACTGTGGAGGCCAAACAACTGAACATGTGTGTCACTCTGCATGTGAAACAGGCCGGCAGGATTGAGGGCAGTGCACACTTTTAGAAACACAACCTGCATTTACACATTATTTAGTTTAAAAAATCAAAATTAACATATGCTTTACCTTGAAATACACCAGGAACCATGAGACATTACACTATGTAACACAATTTTTGTTCCTGGGTAGTAAGTGTTATTTCCTAATTGCTTATGCCTCAAAAGTATAGAAAATGGCTATTATTCCCCACAAACTTTGCCTTTGTGACCAGGACAGTGATATTTCATAATATCACTATTTCCAATGGGAAAACGGGCAAATGTGTGTCTTTTCGGTCACATAAAGTCAGAAAAAAACAACATATGAATCCAAATTAACACAGATTTATACTAAAGTAATAAAAAAATGACTACAAAAGATTTAGAAGTGAGTAGTTTTTCGGGATTTATGATTATACTCTGAATCACTTTCACGAATCAGCCCCCAAATGCAGTCTCCCATCATGTTCTCGTTATACTGTCCTTGGTAGCGGCGTTCAAAGTCCAGTATATCCTGGTGGAAGCGCTCGCCTTGCTCCTCCAAGTATGCTCCCATGTTCTCCTTGAATTTATCAAGAAGAGTATCAAGGATATGGACTTTGAGGGACATCCTACAGCCCATTGTGCCGTAGTTCTTCACCAGAGTCTCAACAAGCTCCACAGAGTTTTTGGCCTTGTGATTGCCCAGGAAGCCCCGAACCACTGCGACAAAGCTGTTCCAAGCTGCTTTCTCCTTACTAGTGAGCTTCTTGGGGAATTCATTGCACTCCAGGATCTTCTTTATCTGTGGTCTGACGAAGACACCGGCTTTGACCTTTGCCTCAGACAGCTTAGGGAAGAATTCTTGAAGTCTGCCGACTCCTTATCTAGAGCTCTGACAAATTGTTTCATAAGGCCCAATTTGATGTGCAGTGGTGGCATCAGCACCTTCCGGGGGTCCACCAGTGGCTCCCACTTGACGTTGATCCTCCCCACAGAGAATTCGGTCCGCTGTGGCCAGTCCTGTCTGTGGTAGTGCGCCTTGGTGTCCCTGCTGTCCCAAAGGCAAAGATAGCAGGGAAACTTGGTAAAACTGCCTTGGAGACCCATCAGGAATGCCACCATTGCAACCTCTTGATGCCATCTCAGAAAAATGCAGATATGTATCCACTTAGGCAGCTGGAACTAAACTGAACTGGTGGGCTTAAGGCCCCTGTATTTATACTACTATTTATATTACTGGAAAGTTCTAGAAGTTACTCCAAGTTTACTCAGCACTGAATCTATCTGGAATGTTCTGGAAAATAGGTAAATTTCTACTGTCCTGGTCACAAAAGTAAAGTTTGTGGGGAACAACAGCCATTTTCTACACTTTTGAGGCATAAGCAATTAGGAAATAACACTTACTACCCAGGAACAAAAAAAAAAAAAAAAAAAAAAAAAAATTGTTATACAGTGTTATCTACATAGTGGTCCCTACATATAGTTGTATAAAACTGGCATAAATGTGTTGAAAACAATTACATAACTACAATGTCCTGCAGCCTAAGTAGAGATCAATACTTGCAGTTTTGGGGTAAAATTGTTTTTTTTCTATTCAAAACATCATTTCTTTTTTTTTTTTTTTTTAATGGTCTATCAAACTATCCTTAATGTCCCCCTGCTTCTCAGTCTATAGTGGAGTGTGTCCTATACTGGTTTATGCTTTGTGGACCTGGTTTAAATTCAATCAAGGGACCAAATGAATTGATTTAATTGGGTCCTGCACTAATTACCACAACTGGTTAATAGGCTTCTCAGCATATACAGTTTGCAGTGCATCAGCAAAACTTTTGAATTAATTTTGTTTATTTATGTTTATATATATTTATATGGAGTTAATTAGTTCATTATTTTCTGTTGAGTCCCATTGGCACAATCGTTATTTATCCATTTACTTTCTTTTATTCTTTTATATGTACGCATTGTCTAATTTTAGTTGTTCTAATACTACACATTTTACATTATTTATGTCATGTCCTTGACTGGTGAAGTGCTGTACTATTGGTTCGTTCATTTTTTTAAATTTCTATTAATGAAAGGTGGTTCTGAATTATTTTATATAAAGTTGCTCCAGTCTCTCCAACATATTTTATTTCATCACATTTTTCACAGGCTAGTCCATAAACAACATTGCTATTTTTACAGTAGGTATTAGTTTTTAGTGGTTATTTTTTTTAGTTTCCTATGTTTAATGATATTTTTGCTTGTGCCCATGTATTTACACACTTTACATGTACTAGTGCAAGTATTTGTAGAATCTATTCTGTCAATTATTCTTCCATCTTCTTTTATGTGAACTAAAATATCACCTAAATTAGCTTCTCTTTTGTCAACTGGGGCCTTAAGAAATACTTATTTCAATTTTTCTGAATTATGTAGAATTGGCAAGTGTTTCCAAATTATCTTAGAAATATTGGGCAAAAGTTTAGAGTAAGTCATTCCTAATGGAACTCTTCTGACCTTTTTATCTCTCTTTTTCTAATCTAGTAGATTATCTCTGTTTAGTTTATCCACTTTGTCTCTATAATCCTTTCTTTGTTTCCTCTTTTTTTAAGATTTGTTTTTAATACATTTCTTTGTTTTACATAGTCACTTTCTTTTCAGCATATTCTTTGTATTCTTATTCCTAGACCGTTTCGGATTGCCCTTTTAATGTGTACTGAATGTGCAAAGGACATGTGCAAATACTGATGCATGTCAGTAGGTTTACAGAAGAGGTCAGCCTCAATTCAACCTTCTTCAAGTTTTACTATGGGGGGAGGGGTGTCCTCGGTTCATGGCGCACCAGCGACTCCCGTAGACTGTCCGGGCGCTTGTGGGCTTGCCTGTAAGCTGCCCAGAACTGCGTTGTCCTCCGACACAGTAGCTCTGGGCTGGCTGCATGACGTGAAAAAAGCAGTCTGTTGACGGCACACGCTTCGGAGGACAGCGTGTGTTTGTCTTCGCGAGTGCCGAGTCAGCGCAGGTGTGGTAGCAGTGGACTGAGCTTAAATACAATTGGGCATTTCAAATTTGGAGAAAAACAGGGTAAAAATTAATTGGCGACTACTAAATTTATTTTTCAAAAATTGATTGATTAGGACTTAACTATTATTTTTTTAATATGCAGAAAATACTCATAATCGCTTACGCAGTGGGCCCTTGCAGCTTCCAGACCTACAAAGTGTAATTAGGACACACTACAGTAAATTAAGTTGACTGTACTGTTCATTTTTTCTCAAATCCTTTATAATTAACATTTACAATGTATAACCTACTGAGGCTAAACCTCTTAAGAAATGCATTCACAATTAATTTCTCCTTTGTAGAAAGAACAGATAGTGGGGCAAACATCTCCCAACCTATTAACCTTGTCCTGTGACCTGAGTACACAGATTACATAATCATGTCAAATGTCAAAGGATCGTGAGAAGCCCCCATCCATTATTCAGGAATATCGTTGCACTGCTAACAAGTTCATCAGGCCTGACACACAGACTGAAAATGGGGAGAGAATTTTTCAAGCAGCATTTTCAGCTATATAAACAAAGGCTAACCACCTGAGACTACAGGGGACAGGATATGGGCTACATATAGCAACCATGAAGCAGCAAACAAGAATAGCAGGAAAGCTGCTCAAGCCGCTGCAGCATTGTCCTTTGAAGTCAACCATTTTCACTGTTATAATACTCGAGGCAAAAATCTTTGAAGGCAGGTTATCCTCTGTGGCGTTGTGTCCTGTTGAACGAATTGTTTCCTTTTTCCCTTTGTTTTTATTTTTTTGTGGAAACTGACACTCTTAATTGTTCTCCTTGCGAGCGGCAGGCCTTAAAAAGCTAAAACAACACTGCCAGAAAAATCTGTCATCTGCGGTCAGGTGCCTCGTACAATTGAAATGTATTACAGTGTCAAGTCAATGTTGCTGGTGACAGAGGCTCTAATTCTCAAGTACCACCAAAAACCATCTAACAGGACTGTTAGCCATTTATAGCCCTATTATCGTAACAGAGGAGAAGTAGAATGAGATTTGAAGAGCAAGGCAACACCAAAAATCTTCAAGGACGCGAAAGTAATTTTTTTTTTACTTATATATAAATTCATCACGCACACTTAATTTTACCAGATATTTGATTATAAACTAAATCAAGGCAGTGTATTTGCTAGACCTGGGAAAGGGTATTTTTTACTTTTATTTACCACAACTTAAGCACAAACTTCATGCACTTTAGATTCATGGTGGCAACAAAGGTCAACATTTTTATGGTGCTGACCAGATGTTAATAACCTCGAACTTCCTCCCTTCTCCATATTTGCAAACATGTTGACAGATGTCAAAATCACAACCACTGCATCAACGTTGACATCTATTGTCACCAAGAAAGATAATTAGGTGGGACTCAAGGGGCAAACCAGCTTCTTGTGCAGTGGGCAATTTAACTTGAGGCAACTTAAAAGTTGTTCCCATGCCTACCAGACAATAAAACCGGGTAGAAGCTAGACTTGTTATTATCATCTGTTAAATAAATAAAAAAAGGTCACAAGAATCCCTCATTCCAAATGTTGAATGACAGCAGGCTGTTTTCCATTGCAGTGGCTGTGAAAAGAGGACAGGCCTCAAGCCGACTGAGGCATCACCTCAACCTTTATTTTTTTTTTCAATCTGTTGTAAAAAATATGGACAGTGCTAATCAATCAGAAGCTGGGTTATGGTGAGCAACTGCTTGTTGAAGAGTGAGTGTAACCAGCGAGACCATAATCCTCCTAAAACGCCAAGAGACCTAGCAGCACTAACAGTGTTGTTGGTAATGAACTCAAATGTAGTTCACCACTGTACTGGGAGCCCTGACCTACACAAAGAAATCCCAAATTCAATCTTGATATTCACCCAAGCTTACAAGAAGTGAAAACTCATATTATGTCTGTGTGAATTGCAGACTAAACTGTCAACTTGTGGTTTGAAGAACAAAGTCGAGATTTCACAAAGAGGAGGGTCCAGGGGAACCCTAAACTAATTATTTAGGTTGGACAGCATATGATTTAACTGCATGCACATAAAAAGCAAGAAGACATAACCTCAGACAGTGGCAGAGAATATTCCAAAAAGGCATACTGTACAGTAATTATTAACGCACAATTGATCTCAGTGCTAGCAACTAAGCATTGTTTTCCACAAGTTTCTAGCTATATTGTGAATGTAACATGTTTCTCCCGTTGTAGTCCCCTGTTCTTGCCAGATCTCATATTGGTGTCGAATGCTAGCCAGCAGAAGATAAAAGCATGTGTGTCTTTTCACATTGAGCACATACCATCTTTTTCCAAGTACTTTCTCGGTGCCTGTTCGTCTAACCTAGTAACCAAGGGTCTATCCTTATATTTTTGCTCCAGCTACAGTACCATTACAGAGCCAGAAGATCCTACCTTAAAGATACCGTTGTTTATGGGAATTATTTTAGAAAGGACAGAGATCCACCAATTTACATGAATGTGTCAACAGCAGTAACTGAGTAACTGGAAAGAGAATTATAGCACACAGCATACCAGAAGCATAACAAATGTAACCCACAATTCAAAACTTTAAGGCATGAAAATGTTTTATACTGAAACAAAGCGTAACTAATTGAATGTCAGTATTACTTAAGAAAAAGAACATTCCAAGGTGCAGCTGTAGAAAGAGTTCAAATGGAATATGTTGTCTTAATTATAGTATGCTCTGAATGAATGAAATGGTACCGAGCCTAAGTGAAGTATATCTGCTAGTTACCAATCCTCTAAACCAGTGTTGCACAAATTTTTAAATGCCACCCCCCTTTTTTAGCATACATTTTGTCGTGCCCCTCACCCCCCCCATATTAAAACGTACGACCTAACTTCATATTTTAACAGTTTTTATTTTTTCCCGATTGTGTAAATGCAGTATTTTTTCCTTAACCACCAAACATCTAGATTTAGCTAAATACAAAAGTGTATCACAAATTCAACATTGAAAATGAGTCTAGAAGTTTTTTTTTTTTTACACTTAGCAAGTGAACATTTAGCTGACATGTTAAACCTGGGTTTCTAATAAATAAATCAACTAATTTAAATGTTTAGTTTACAGTTGGCAAGTCAACATTTAGCTAACATTTCTAAAAAATAATTCTGTGATAAAATACATGTAACATTTTTTTTTTTTTTTTAAACTTGGTGTTTCAACATTTACTGGACAGATAAACCAGAAAAACACCACCGTTAAGTAATTAAATCTGGGGTTTTCACAAAATAAAGTATGCACACCGGGAGTGAAGCGAACAGCACGAGTACAAAAAAAAACCTGATGTAGCTGGCCATGAAAAGCTGGTCATGTCTCCTTTTGCTCCTTTTGTGGAGACGAAATATAATAAATAAAACACAAAAGAGCACGGGTATATGTGTGGTGCTCCCCTAGGAAAAGATACACATTTTACATTAAATCTGTGAAAAAAATGCCTGTTAAAACATTAATGCTTTTTTTTTTTTTTTTTTTAATTACACTTGTCGCTACTGCTCACTGCAGTTTTACTGACACACTCGCCACTTATTAATTTCTATGGTTCTACGAGTACTAAAGTGATGGTCAACGGCTAATTTTAAAGTTAAGAATGGCCTAATTAGCTGACATTTATGTATTTAAAATGTTCAATCCTTTAAAAAAAAAAATACTGTCTCTTTAGTCATAGTCACCCCCCCCCCCCCCCAGTGACTCACCACGTTTCCATGTCACCCCCAGTTTGTGCACCACTGATCTAAACCCTCCCCCCCTCAAACAGCTTAGTTCCTACCACTACCTATCCACCAGTAAACCACTTCACTTCAAGAGTCTTCCATTTACACAGTAGTGTATGGAGAACCATTTGTACCAAAACTATCCAGCCATTAATTTGTCAATTTGTTTGTCAATTCGTGAATCGGTCAATTTATTTGTCAATTCGTTTGTGAAATCGTGATAATGATAAATGTGTCAATTCACACAGTAATTCATAAACATATTTGTTAATTTATCTAATAATTATTAATTAATTTGTCAATTCATTAATACAAAAGGCTGTGCGGACCTGCAAATTTCCAATCAACCAGACAAACTTTCAACTGTCAATCTCACACTGTGCCGAAAACACTGCAACCTTTCTAGCCAATGGGAGCACACACTAATATTTTAATCAATGAAAATCCAGCCTCACTCAAAACTGCTTCAGCCAGTATTATTTAGAAAGGCGTTTCAAAATATATTCTATTTAACAAGATACTCGACTCCGTTGATTTTCAATGGAGCCTTCCATCTCGATGCGCCCAAAGCACTGTGGTATATACAGAGAGCATTGAAAAAAAAAATTCTATGGAGAGTCAATGGAGGCGCAAGAAATTTTGCTGGTTTTCGCCATGTTAAAAAAAAAAATGCATAAAACTTTTGAAGTGGATTTCACAATTGCCTAAGGCCTTTTGAAGAAATGGCAACATACATAACTTTACAACATTGTTTACTGTACTAAATTGCTGTGTCCTGATAATATTTTATGTTGTAAAATTATGTATTTCTAAAGTAACCTGGACTGTTAAACGATTTAATCAATACGCTTCTTTAGAGCGATGTTTCTGCGCATGCGCCAATGAACGTGACAGTGCTCAGAAAATAGCATTTTTCATAATAACTACGCATTGTCATAATTTGGTAATGTTGCCGTTTTCTTCAAAAGGCCTTGGGCAAATGTGAAATCCATTTCAAAAGTTTTATACATTTTTTTTAACATGGCGTAAATCAGCAACATTTCTTACGCCTCCATAGAACTTTTTTTGCAATGCTCTCTCTATATACCACAATGCTTTGTGCGCAATGAGACAGGAGTCTCCATTGAAAATCAGCGGAGTCGAGTATCTTGTTAAATTACTATTGGCTGAAGCAGTTTGGAGTGAGGCTGGATTTTCACTGGTTAAAATATTAGTGTGTGCTCCCACTGGTTATAAAGGTTGCAGTGTTTTCGGCACAGTGTGAGATTGACAGTTGAAAGTTTGTTTGTTGGGAAGTTTGTCTGGTTGATTGGAAATCTGCAGGTCCGTACAGCCTTTCGTATTAATGAATTAACAAATTAATTAATTAATTATTAGATGAATTAACAAATATGTTTATGAATTACTGTATGAACTGACAAATTTATGGACAAATTGCTGGACAAATTGACCAATTCAAGAATTGACAAATGAATTGACAAATTGACCAATTCAAGAATTGACAAATGAATTGACCAATTTCCGAATTGACAAATAAATTGACAAATTAATGGCTGGATAGTTTTGGCACAAACGGCACTCCATGGAAGTGTTTTAAAAGCCTGGATAACCGAAAATCAAGAATCCCTGCTACCTCAATCACCAAACTGAATGATGGCTCTCATGTCAGTATGTTATATATCAGCTACACTTATTTTCTCCATTGTGGATTGTTGTGTCCATTTGGAAAGTAAAGTATGTGATAAATGCTTGTGGTTTCACTTTGCTTAAGTAATCTAATACACACATGGGGCTACCAGGAAGTATTTAAACCAAATGCAGAGAAATACTCCAAGTAAGGCTGCTGCCAGTACAGCACTAAATTAATTTTCTTTTTTTAAAAAATTACATAATATAATAATAATAAAAATAGTCTGCTATCTTCCTTACACCTTTATTGTCAAGGCAAGGGAAAAACACTCAAACAACTGCATAAGACCAGTAGCTTCTGTGGAAATATTCTTAAGAAATAAACAAAAAAAAATTTCATCATTATTACTTGTATTTCATACAAAACTGTATAGCTCTGCTGTGTGCCTGCGTGTACTATTCGCCATGCACATAGTGCTGTGCAGTGATTGCCATGTGACTATATGCAATCTAGGCAGGAAATTTATATACACACTGTAAACAAGAAAATGGATGTCTCTAAAAATGTGTCTGTAGCAGATCACATAAAGCAGTATCCAGCAGGAGTTTTACACAGCGACGGAGGTAAGCTCTTCTGTACATCCTGTAACTGTACTGTGTACTACTACTGAGAATCGGCCATTATTATCGGGTATTCACTGAAAGAGAAAGGAGGAAATCCAGAGCAGTACTGAGACTGCTTTACTTGCAAAGAAACAAAAAATGGTGACTTCCATATTCCAAAAGTCCACTGAAAACCATGAAGCACAAAACACAATATATTTTGACTTGACAGAGGTTTTTGTTTGTGCAAATATCCCTCTTGAAAAATTGGACAACCAAAAGATACATCAATTCTTCAGACTGAGTGTAGCAAATGGTGGAGTGATTTCTTCATCAGCCCAGCTGAGACATAAACACTTACCTAAAGTTGGTGAGTATCATAAGCAGGAGATGATGGAATTGTAAAACGGTCTGGTTGCTTGTCAGTGGTCACTGAAAGTCGACTGATGCCCAAGATCAGTATGGGTTAGACATTGTGTTTGTTTTGCAAGGCCTAAATGGTGAACATGCATCTGACGTACTAGAACTGAAAGCTGTCCTTGCAGATACACTTTACCTATAGACTTTTGATTACAACACCGTTTCACAAGCTATTGTAAGTGCTTGAATAAGTTTGATGATGTCAGTACATTTATATCTATTTGATTTTAAAAATAATAATAATAATCTGTATGCATAATTTATAAAACAGTTCTGTGCTCATTCTGTGAAATACAATACTTACAATACCCATGACACTGCCGTGAATTTTAAAACAAGATTCACAGGTCCTTAACTATGACCAATCAGTCCAACTAGTTACTTCCTAATGAGTAACTAGTGCTGCTGGTGCAAACTGACCAATTAGCCAGTTTCCTAAAGACCTAATCCTTGTGACTTTAGCATGGAACTTTAACCCATCTCATGCCAGGACTCCTGCACCAGGCCTCTGGGCTTATTAAATCAATTAAACCCCAAAAGCTTGCAGAGAGAGAAACAGGGAAGAGCACCGTAAATTAGCACTATGCATACAAACATGGACCAAGTCGCGGGACACGGTCCTTTACCCTGTCACAAGTACATATTACATTTATGTCTATACTAGATCCAGTTGTAGAATCCTAGGCATTTACAATTAGTTATATCCCGGGTCTGCATTTTAAAGGCCAGTAAATGATACATTATCTGACTCATTCAGTTAATACTCATCATCTAGCGTATTCTATTCCTGAATGTAAGGTATTGTCCATGCTTTCCTGTGTTTAAGCCAAAGGGTTGGACTAGTAAATGGACTCCCAAATAGGGTTCAATTGATAGTGAATCACAGTAACACATACAGCTGCTAGAGGACACTGCCGAATTGTTTGTTAAAAGCCACAGAGGAAAGTCACACATGCGGTCCTCATATGTCTGTTCCAATTTCGCTGAACCTTAACTTGCATTCTACATGACCAGTTTTGTTCAAAGGTAGTCTTAAAACATGGTATGTGCTTTACAAGATTGTTTAAAAAAGGTTTGCAGATGTCCTCTTCACCATGGCATCTTTAGTATAAAAAGCTGAGACATGGGTGGGATGCTGTAACAAAACAGTGTCTGTGTGGTCTTCAAAGGGTTTTAAAAGCCTTCAACTTACATATTTTTACATTATACCACTGACTAATATGAAATACATGGTGTGTTTAGAGATGAACAGCCTCATAAATCTGTTTACAATAAAAATTCCAGTTAAAATGAAGTATCCAAATATGTTTTAAACAGTAACATGTGAAATAAAATATTGTGGTGCATCCGTAGTTAACCTTTTCAGCTCCTCCTCATTAATGTCAACACTGTAGTTCCCAAATGTGAAATAAATGGCATTTTTTAAATGCCTTTGAAATGCAAGGAGTAGCATGAGCCCACTGAAAAAGATTAAACAGAACATTGCTCAGACATTGAAGGAGACAGGTGGCTACAATACAGAACTTATGTGAATGGTTTTAATAGTATTACATAGAAATGTAAGAAAACTGTTTCTTTGGTAGAAACTTTACTGTGCTGTTATGAGCACTATTCCTTTTCTGCTGTTTAAATTCTGGGTTTCAGGAACTCTGTGTCATTCTAAATGGACATGTTTAGAAATGATTATATAAAAGGGATCAATTTTCTCCATTGCCAGTTTCTTTAGAATGAAGAGGTTTCCTTTATTTTAGGAAACAAAAAACAGGAGTAGTTTAAAGGAAATTGCTCAAGAATGACAAAAAGATGACATGATGCAAATGGTATTGCTTTATAAAGTGGTTTAATTTCAAAGCACTTGCTTTTTTTTCCCCTGAAATGCCTGGTATTTCTTTCCCTTGCCAAAAAAAAAAAAAAAAAAGTTTATGGTGCATTAAGACTGGTTCATACAGTATGTAAGTCGTGCAGCTACATTGACATGGTG
This sequence comes from Polyodon spathula, assembly GCF_017654505.1. Classification (NCBI taxonomy): domain Eukaryota; kingdom Metazoa; phylum Chordata; class Actinopteri; order Acipenseriformes; family Polyodontidae; genus Polyodon; species Polyodon spathula. The sequence continues at coordinate 18,614,851 of NC_054548.1, read as the reverse complement.
GTCAACTGTGCATCGGTTAGGAGTCCCAAGTTGGTCAATTATCTACAGGTAATGATCACTGTGCAGTAAAGAACGGTCTTATATCCCTGTCCATGAAATGAGAATCTTTTGGTACTTTGAAAAAGAATAAGGATATACTGTACAGTGTAGTACCTTGGAAAAAAAAAACCCAATCGACACAAAAAATGTTAAAGTCCAAAACCTTGGTAAACTGATTAATAATAGTTAGGACTGCAAGGCAGGGGATTCCTGGAAACAAGATTTACGGGATATCTTAATAACAAAAATACAATTCTAATGGCAATATTCAAACATGATCCTCTATGCTGGGAAAAGCAGGTCCCAACTGTTGGATCAATACGCTAACACAGTTGTACAGGTCTGGCACTGACTACACATACTAGAAAGGACATGTTTAATATACACATCTGTGAATATCCCTTTATTGTTTGGAGCAGTGTACACTCACAAACCACAGTAACATGAGCTGAATGGTTAAACGGGTGTAACACTTCAAATAACAAAGAGAAGAGTCTGCCAAGAATCCAATCTCGGTATGTGCATTTGAGGTTTTCTAATGGGGGAGAACAGTCCATTTTCTTTCTATGGGCAGCACTCAAAATATCCTCCAGGTAGGATGACCGAGAATTCCAGTTTGATGTGCAATCACTAATCTCCCGTCCAAATAAACAAAGCAGAGTCAGAAGCCAGTCGGGTAATTAAACTTTGACTCCTGTTCGCTGTGATATTATTAGCACTGAGCAGGTCCCTGTGGGAAGTTCACAAGCATCACTGCTTGGGCAGTCTTAGTGCAAAGCTGCACGTTTGAGAGCCGGAACAGGAAATCCCACTGCTCCACACTGGGCTGGAATACAATACTACCATTAAAATATGAAAGCCAGCTAGGAAGGTGCAAATAAAGTTTTAATTATAAGCCCTAAATCAGGCAGAACGTTAAATTTAAAGTACACTACATCTGTAAAGTGCAAGTTAACTGGTCTAACTTTCCATAACATACATTAGATGGTAGGTGAGATGTAAGGCTACAATAAAAGCACATGTCACTGCCAGTTGTTTTGAATCTGCATGACTAGTTTATACAGTTTGGCAGTCATATATTCTGTGTGTGTGTGTTTTAAGATTCTGCCAGTCTTCTAAGATGAAAAAATTAAAAAAAAAAAAAAAAATCATTAGGCCACTACCGCTGTTATATGACTTATTTCCCATTCCATGATAAAAGTACAATTACTGTACATCTACAGTACAGCCAATGCATACATCATGATATGTATATTGTGAGAACATGATCATCTATCTAAACATGCATTACTAAATAAAACAGGTATTCTATAGAACAGCTTTGAAATTACTGAACACTTAAACTTAAAATATTGGCATATATTTATTCATTTTACTGGAAAAACTGCTGTTTCTCTCTCAATCCTATGCCCAGTATATTCATAGCTGAACATGCAGCAGTGCAGAAAATACCCGTGTCATATTAGATTTCCAGTATGAAGGGGAGAAGCATTCTTCTGTACAGTAGAAGGGATGCTGCTTAATTCAAACATCATTTATAAATATTTGTTATATGAACTAATATGAATATGTTAATGGTTGCCAATTAAACCATTGCAAGTAGTGCTTGATCAAATATTCAGATATTTGTTACAGTGGTATTTTAAAAAAATCCTGTCGGCCCGCTTTTGGGGGTGCTATAATAAAACCTGTTTTATTGCAACTTCAGGGGGTAGTATCAAAAACAGAGCTAGCAATTATAGCTAGTATAATCAAAATAAGCTACAGTTGTATTGCATAAATAAAAGCATATGTGTGCATATCTAACTCATCATCTGGAGAATAACATGTACTGTTAAAAAAATAATAACCATATCTCCATTAGGGTTACTGCATTGTAAGACCTCATTAAAAGAATAGACCAGTAAGCACTTTCAATTCTCGATCTATCCCTAAATGTATGCTTATAAGCTAAGCAGAAACAATCTTATCTTGTTTTATTAAGGGATCTTCCACAGCTTAGGGGTGCATAATCTTATTAAATAAAGTCTTTCAATCTATGTGTCTATCAATCTACCAATCCATCTATTTATATAACACAGTGCACAAGGAGGTGTTACAGTGCTTGACAGAAAAAAAAAAGATTTCTTTCCTTGTTCAATAAAGAGTTTTAGTACAATATGAGAAATATGCTTAACAATAACTTGGCTTTCTCATCAATATATTGTAGGAAGCCCATCAACCATATCAACTTTCTCTTTTGTGCTGACAGTAGGCATTTCAGTATAATGACCTTCCTGCACAGTGTGTGTTACCATAGAAAGAGACAAGAGCTCACTACAAAATTAACGGAACTGCTTAGCATCAAAACCTTTTATCTGAGGAAGAAGCCCGTGCCAAAGTCAATATTAAAAGTGCATGAATGTGACGTTGTTTATATTGTCATCAAATCACAAGGCTTAGGAGATATTTTAAAACGAACAGACCCTGTCTTTTCAATTTCCTTCAGCTTCTAGCAAACTGTAATTTTTCTGCACTAATCTTGCATAATGCTGTGTATGAGTATTATGCACTTTCTAGCAAATATCAAATGCATACAAATGGTCGGCCTGGTGTGACGGGGCAATCACTAACTTGAAACTGTTGGCTGAAACTTAAACCGACGCAGGGGAGATGGCATGAATGCAAGTCCCAGTAAGAAAAGCAGTGTAACCTAATAAACATTTAAAGGAAAACAGATGTATTTCCTGATGCCAAACATGAACTCCCAGCACCCCAGCGGTGGGGTGAATAAATTACACTTTCAAAAGAGAGCTAAAGCCGTCATCCTTTTCAACAACACAAGTGATTTGGTAATATAATGAATGTGAGTGTGTTCATTAGGTATTAATTTATTCATTAAATATTAACTCTTGTGTTGCCCGATTTGAAGCACTTGTGACATCTCTTCCTTGTGGTAAAACAGCTGTGATGTTTCTTTCGTGATATCGTATCACAGCTGGAGAAGGCAGATATTATGCATCCCCTTAGGTGACATGATCACACTTAAGCAAGAGAGACATGTATGACCCTGGTGTGAGGATCGAGCCATCGGGTTTGTCTTAAAGGTGTCATGTTGACCCTAATTGGTTATCTCTTTATCTCTAGCATCCACTTTGATGATTGGGATGACAAGGATTATTTTATCCTCTCTATTAGTTCATTCTAATAATGAATATGCCCATCTTTCATGGTTGTATTGTTTGAAGGGGGCCACCACAATAACAACCCCCCAAAAATTAATACCTTACACCACCTTTCATCCAACTGTGACCAGAATAGGCTATACTAAGGACTGAAAGAAAAACAGTCCCAACATCATCATTTGTTCAAATAACTAGGCAAAATTTGTATTCACGATGGCAGCGAACATTGATGATCAGACTAGAGATGTGTGGCAAACAGATTTTGGCAAATGTTTGCATACATTTGTGTAGTTGAATGCAGCCCTGAAACAATAGGTGGGATGTTTAGAAAAGGGGATATTTTGCTGTAATTTGGTTTACCCATGTGTAGCACTATCATACCACCCAAGAAAACACCATGGGAGGATGAAGCAAGCATATATCATGGAAGGAAGAAAATCGCTGGTGAAAACCAGGTCAATGAGTCATTGCAATACAATGCAGAACAAATACAATGTGCTACTGCTTTTAGTCACAAGACACACCTCTAAAACCTTATACTAAACATTTAAGTTGAACAGTCTCATTTGTCTGGTGAAAACCAAGCCACCTGGATCCATAATTTGAATTTAAAAAACATATCAGTATACAATAGATAAAACAGTTGTCATTAAAACCTTAAATACAAAAAACAAATATAATATAAAACAATATACAACAACATGTACACACACACAAACTAAGTATGTACTTAGGAGCAGTGGTTTAATTATAAATAATAATAATAATAATAATAATAACAATAACCTACGTGACAACAGATTTCCCATTCCAAAGACTAAAAACAAAGACAACCTCACACTTGAATAAGGACATATCAGCAACATTCACAAAGAAGGAAGCCATATTCTCCACAGATTCTTACCCCACTTCACAAAACTGGTATCTGTAGACGGCAGCCTGTTTGTGAAACAGGCTCTTCAAATAGAGATTCTTTAAATAGAGATGATTACCCCAAGACTTAAGGTTGAGCCACTTATCCATCAAAGAAACTGGTAATTGCTTTGCTAATCTGGGAGAAGAAATTAAAAAATCAAAACTTTAAGAACTTTTGGAGTGCAAAAGAAAGCTGGTATTGCTATGTTGGCCAACTTCTGAAGGATTTTGTGGTTTCCATTTACATATAATTACACTTTAATGCAAGCGTGACAAGTGCAAAGACTGTTAAGTGGCAGACAGCACAGGCTGTTCAGGACCCCCTATGATATTGGATGACAAGATGCAGCACAAGCTCCATTTCCCGCTAATTAAACGAATCAATTAAGAGACTATTGTTGCAACTGTGTAACTGATGTTCTATAGTGGCAATAACAACCCCACAGGGAGGTCTTCTACTACATTAAAACGCTGTCCTCTACAACTCCATCCGATATGATTAGAAACATTTATTTGCGTCTTGCTGTCATGTCAGCAGCAAAGGCAAATTATGGAAATATGTATACCAGAATGATCCCAGTATGAGATCTGGTTTAGTTCTGAACCTCAGGGGCACCAATCACCGAAATTCCAAAGTTACCCAAAGTTCTTTAATGGCATGGATATATCCATCAACACAGCAACCATTTAGTCGCAAGGTAAGGGTCATATATTTGCATTCTTTCCTGCTAAGCAAATACAGTTTAAGCAGATAAATTATCATATTACATTTACCCTCCTGAGTTAAACTGATTGAGTTCTAAATTGTTTTAAATGGCTGTCATTAATCCCTTCTATAGGCTAAGTGTTTTTATTCAGAAACTTAATTGTATTGGATCATCAAGGGTCAAATTAATTTCCAGAACAATGTTATAATAATTTTGAAAGGGAAATTAATATTTAGTTAATCCATAATTTCAGAGTCTTGGGTGCCATGTTAAGAAGTAAAAAATGCAAACAAAGTGATAGAGCACTTTGTTGGATAAGAGAAACAGCTATAGTAGTTAATAACGTTTAAAGATTAAAATATCTTGCCTGTCACCATACACAACAGTGTGGATTCATAAATGAGGGGGGAAAAAAAAATCATGTACTGTCTTGCAGAGGTTTTATTTGCATGAACACGTTTAATATGGATTGCTGTTTGGCTGTTTATCAATTTAGACCATCTTAAATCAGTAAAGCCATTGGGAATGTGGCTGGAGCCTTAATAAAGTCATTGTTTAATGGGTAATTAACACTCCAACCATAGTATAAAAGACCCACTCAGGGCTCAGAGTTTGGAAGAGTTGTGAGGAGAGTGAAGGATAGCAAGAGCAAATGCTACCAAGCCAGCAAACAAAGGTACTCGTTTTTATGCATAAATAATTATTTGTTAGTGTTTGTTTTACTTTGGCCAGAGCGCCCTTTTCTTTGTGTGTTTTTGTTTAAATCTTTATTTTGCTACTTAAATAAAATACGAGTGCAGCCGTGCCGTTTAGCCCTGTATCATCCTGTGTTTTTGGTTTCAATTCCTGGTCTAACATCACCACTGCAGCCCTCACTGTGACACGCACATATGAGGGTGTGCATCCACTATGTGGAAAATAAGACAGGTCTCAGGTCTCAGGTTTATTTATGTCATCTTTGTTTTACTTTTCTGGAAAGCTTGCAAACAGTAAACTGTTTACCTAGCAATGCACTTGCAGACCTTTTAGCCAATGTACAAACTATCAAAAGAATTTTCTAAACTAATTCCAATGAGAAATATTCTAATTGCATGTAATTTTACAACTTTTTATACTGCAGAATGAGTTCTGGATTCTCACAAACAGCATCTGAGAAAGGCAACACCGTTAACTGTAAAGTAAAGAAACAGTACAATACAATGCAATGTCGCTATCATAACAAAAGAACAAAAATTATATATATTAGCAACGTGTTTAAAGGTTTTTGTTAACTATGAGTGTTATACGCCGTCCTTCAACTAGCAACACTAAAAAGGCCAATGATGTCTCTTTTGATTTTCCAGAGCTGAATTCCTCTGTGCCTCTTGCCTTCATGTCAGACAGCTCAGCTAACCCTTGTTTCTTATCAACAACCAGAAGCAGAACTGTGTTTGCCATCTAGTGTCAGGAAATCAAATGAACCATTTCATCCATGCTGATGCCCCCGTGACAGACAGCCTCACCGTACTCCCAATCAGCTAGCTCTTCAAACCGTGCTGATGGAAAGGTCAATGGAGTATGTGCTAAGTAGTGCCGTGCTGCTGCAGCTGCACTACGACTCCAGCTGAATGGATGTCTGGCAGCCAGACAGGCTTGCAAGCAGGGCTCATCAAAGGGACAAGTACTGTGCAAGCCTCAGATACTACACCTATTGCTTATCTATCTAAAATTACCATGGCTATCGTAGTGCATACAAATTAGATCATGATGTTATCATATTAATATTTAGTTTTGATTGATTTGTTTACCATTAATTACTAGTTTTTACTGCAGCAGTACAAGTCTGATTTCCAGTAATGCATACACACATTTTTGCGTGTGTGATATATTTTTTGACATATATATATATATATACACACACACACACACACAGAACAAAAATATAAATGCAACATGCAACAATTTCAAAGATTTTACATATAAGGAAATCGGCCAATTGAAATAAATTCATTAGGCCCTAATCTATGGATTTCACATGACTGTGAATACAGATATGTATCTGTTGGTCACAGATGCATTTTAAAAAAAAAAAAAAAAAAAAAAAAAAAAAAAAAGGTAGAGACGTGGATCAGAAAACCTGTCAGGTGAAGAAACCGGATGTGGAGGTCCTTGGCTGGCATGGTTACACGTGGTCTGCGGTTGTGCGGCCGGTTGGACGTACTGCCATATTCTCTAAAACAATGTTGGAGGTGGCTTATGGTAGAGAAATGAACATTCAATTCTATGGCAACAGCTCTGGTGGATATTCCTGCAGTCAGCATACCAACTGCATGCTCCCTCAAAACTTGAGACATCTGTGGCATTGTATTGTGTGATGAAACTGAACATTTTAGAGTGCACCTGTGTAATGATCATGCTGTTTAATCAGCTTCTTGATATGCCACACCTGTCAGGTGCATGGATTATCTTGGCAAAGGAGAAATGCTCACTAACAGGGATGTAAACAAATTTGTGCACAAAATTTGAGAGAAATAAGCTTTTTGTGTGTATGGAAAATTTCTGGGATCTTTTATTTCAGCTCATGAAACATGGGACTAACAGTTTACATGTTGCATTTAGATTTTTATTCAGTGTGTATAAACAAGAAAGTTTGTCTGCCTCTGTTCCTTTATGCATTCACACCCCACAGGAGCCAGTACAACCAACCTTTGCATAGCCTCGTCTTTCATCCAGGGCTATGTCTGGATCCCAAATTTTGATCCCCTGGGCACTTTATTTAGTAACCCCATTGCTGGATCAGTACAGTAGCCATGTATCTCAGAGCACATTGTGTGGCACCAAAGATCGGTAACTTATAGGAAACCATAAGGCTACTGTTCCCCAATTTGTCATGCATGAAATACTGAATTTTCCCGGGCAACGGGTATATATATATATATATATATATATATATATATATAGATAGACACACACACACACACACATGCTATGCCTATAGAAAGTATACACCCCCTTGACCTATATATATATATATATATATATATATATATATATATATATATATATATATATATATATATATATATATACACACACACACACAATAAAGGCTAACTTCATTACATCGAACCTCTGTTTTAATGATCCCAACAGCAAGAACTGATTTTTTCAATGGAAATTAGCCCTATTAGAACAATCACTTACCAGGATCAACCTGAATACAACAATCTCAGTACTGACTAACATTGAACTTTCTCCAGTGTGAATGTTGTTCTCTCAATGAAAACACAGACCATGGTTGGCTAATTCAAAGATAAGGCAAATTCAAAGATAACCTATTGTGGTACGAATCATGCATGACATATGCAATCATTGCCTGCCTGCTATCTTCACACAACTGACGTTATATACGTTCTAAAAAAAGATATCTTTCTTCTTCAATATAATACAAATTAATGTACATTATATATATATATATATATATATATATATATATATATATATATATATATATATATATATATATATATATATATATATATATATATATACAGTAATACGTCAGGGAGGGGGTTAATAGCTTCCCTGCCTAAAAACAGGTGAGAATGTAGATTTGTATTAATTGTTTTATTGTTTAATTGGTTATCCCCTGCACCTGGTTTTTATTGTAAATTAGAGCCAGGTGCAGGGTATTTAAAGAAAGCTGCCAGTCTGTTCAGAGCTGCTGGTGCGTGAGGAGCCCGGTTGAGGGTGATTTCAATCAAAACAAAAAGGTAGTGTGAAGAAGCCTTTTTGTGTGTTCTGTTTTGTTAGTGTGTGGTACAGGTAAACAACTTAGCTGTCCTGTTTTAGTTAGGTTCCTGTGTGTGCGTTAGTTAGTGCTGGTAAGAGCTAGGTGTTTGTTTTGTGTTGTTTATTTTGGTTTTTGTGTTTACTAAAAATAGCGCATCGGCGCGCTTAAAACTTCCATTTCTGCGTCCTGGGTCCTGTCTTAAAGGGGCAATGAACCGTGGTGAGGTACAATCTTTTCACATTTTACATTAGATATATTTAGATACAAATGGCACTTAAATTCTCTCTCATTTATTTTTTTCCTGCACTTACCACTGTGCCCAAATACTGCAGACTCATATCTCCACTTGCATCTCTGGAAAGACACTGAAATAAAAAATAAACAAACTAAATCAATATTTATTAGTGGTAGGCAACGATATGAAAATTGTATATCAATATCGTACACATATTTCGATAGATAATATCAAAGTCTTCCAAAATACAGAAATATAATAACACAATTGCAATATCAAACATATATAGACCTTAACAGATATTTACATATGAAAAGCAATAACTTACTTTAAAACTTAGAGGTACTTTGCTTCACAATATCCATGGAGAAAAACAAGGTCTTGTTATATTGTATTATTATTCCACCATCAGCCATCTCAAAACCTGCATATTTCAGCACTTCACTGCTCACAGACTTTGGGGATGTTATTTTCTAGCCAGTCCGGAAGTAACTGAATCTACAGCTGCTCTGCATATAAATTCTGACACGTGACACGTCTAAAATTATTAAATACAGTGTCATGCTGAATTCTGTATTATTTTCAAGATGTGTTTTGATGTTTAAAAGGTGCATTTCATTTATAATACCAAAAGTTCACATATTAAAAATACATTAACGATAGCGCAACTAACCACACAGACAAAATGCAATGAACTGCTGATGTATGGACATATCTCAAAATAATGCAGCATGCAAATAGCATTTGGTTCTTAAACACAAATCAATGGAATAAAATGGTTAAATAATACTTGTGTGTGGTGTTTGCCTACGAGACTGACAATGATTGATATGCATAGGGTTTGCTGTACCTAATACACACCTTTATATACCTTGTATATAAAATAAACTTGATTATACTGCGTTTACATTTTTAGCAGTGTTAGCAACAAAAAGTATGTTTCTGCAAGCATACATGAATTATTTTTTGAATCCCATGATATTATGATATGTAAATTATTATCGATATCAAACTATAAATGTATAGAATGAAGTTTATATATAGGTACCACAATATGAAAATATTTTTAATCATTTTATATGTGGACACGTTACCTGGTATGTTTAATGATCATTATTTTCTTCTTAGAGCCTTCTAAAACAATACTTGTTTTGTGCAGGCAGAAGTACAGTTTTCTTGGCTAACGGCTTCTATTAAAAGCAAGTTCTCAAACAGCAGTTCAAAGAAAAAAGGAAAAGAGAACAAGGTTTAATTGCTGAGGCAGGGTAAATGTTGAAACTAAGTTTTATTTGTTTTGAAATGCTAAAGGTCTCAGAAGACAGCACTGAAAAAATAACCACTGACAATGTCTTTCCAGCCACAACCCTTGCTAGATCACAACTGTTATTAGCAAAGCAGGTCACGAGCTGTCAAAATAATCTGAGCTCATCAGAGAAGAAAGAAAGTAGGATTTGCCAAAGCCTGACACATTACAGCAATAATGATTAATGGGGCTTGGAAAATAAGGGAAATTAATTAATATAAATTCTGACAGTTTCATTTTAGTGGAGAAAATATGGATTCACACGTCTTTCTGAACCTTCTGCAAACTTAAATCTGTTCCAGGGAAATTTGAAGAACGAGACGTTGCTTTCTAAAGAGTCTGTCCGCTTTCAATGCCAAAACAAATGAACCAAGAAATCTCCACGCGATTACCTCCTAGCAGACAGCCGCAAGATCTTAGCTAGTGTGCTTCCTTCCAAATGCTAGTAAGACGAGCAAACAATCAAATGTTGTGTAATTAGAATGGGAAAGGAGCAGCTGATCCTATTGTGATCAAACTGTACTGCATGCTTCTCATTGCCTGTATCCTTCTCAGCTCTGTTTCTCACAAGCAGACCAAATGTCACGACATACAATCCGTACTATAGTGGTTTTAAAAAAAAAGAAATAAAATAATAAGATCCAAAACATAAGGGAAACATCTAGACTAATATATTTACGAAAAGAGAGCTGAAGAAATAAAACAGATGCTAAAGGACTGAGAGGTGAAGAAGGGGCTCCACAAGGGGAACAGATCAAATTATATATATATAAATATTAATGAACTACTGCTGTATCCATCCATTGAGAGACGGATCAAGACAAATACTATGTGTATCTATTTGTACAGTATAAAAAGATAAGACAAAGGCCCAATTCAATTAACTTTTAAGCTGGAGGGAAATGCTGAGAGAACATTTTATTCAATTACCAAATCATTGATGAGTTAATCAAATCCAAATAGCAGTACACATTCAATGGATTGCATGAACCTATCCATTTCCCTTTAATGCCTTCCTCCAGCTAGTTCATTGAATGGTGGCCAAACTGAACACCAGACAAACAACGAGAGAGTCTGGAGAGGGTATGGGCCAATATCCTTATATTTCAAGATTTTGCTTTACAGACATCTTGGAGGTTTTACAATTATTTTGTAGGTTGGTAGAACATCTGTGTGCTAGAAACGTACCAGTTGTCCACCTGAGTGCCTGCCTAAGAAACACAGACAAGCCAGCTGCAGCCTCCAATCCAAGCCTCCACTTGTTTAGTTTTGCTCTAAGAGCAATGGAGGGAGTGCGCTAGAGTGGGATTGAATACAATGGGGGCTGCAATATCACACTTGCTCATTGACTACTGCAGCTCCTTGTTAGTTAGTCTACAGCCAAAAACTTTGCATCACCTAGAATTATACATATGAACATAATTTGGATATTGTATTTAATATATGGAAAACTACAATGCAGTATGTAATTCAATATGTTTACGTAACATTATTCAGCAAGTTTCACTCGACTTTATGAAGCAAAATTAGATCATTCTATATGGTGATGCAAAAATTCCCCTTCAAAGTCCTGACTGAAAATGCTGATCAATAGCTGCTCGTGCTCTAGTTCACCAGACGCAAATTATCTGAAACATGGCTTAGTTTCCACTAGCTGAAATGACTAGTTCAACTATACAGACATCTCCAGCAGCCTGGCTGACAGAGCGAGACACTTAGCTTTTAAATTTGCGGTTGTCAACAAACACAACAACAAAATGTAATCTATAAAGTGAATTCCATGGGAAGCCATCTCAGGGCGCTGTAACGTTGCAATGAAGGAAATATATATATTTTTTTTAAATCAAAGAAAATCAACAAATGTGTTACTATAATATTAATAATAAAGCTACAACTGAAGAGATCCCAGTGTTCAGTTAAGACTTGGAGGTTTTGGTGCACAGCAGCTGATACTTGGTCACCTGGAGGGCACCATCTCACCTGCTGCACTGGCAGCAGACTAGCTTCACCTGACTGCAGAGAACAAGTGGAGATAGGAGGTAATCCTGTGACTATGATATTATTATAATAGTATTACATCATTGTTCTGTATCTGTATTCTACTACTGCTCTTAGCAATAACTACTTTGTGTATCTTGTGTATGATTTTACTCATAGATATCCATATTCACATTTATTTTATTTTTTTGGTAATTGCTCTTATTTGAAATCATTCTCATCCACTTATCGTACTTACTACGTGTTCTTACTGGACTTTACTTGTCTAAGTAAATATTTTTACTATAAGTTAACTTATCTGCTACTGATTTTATTGAACTTTATAACTGCTCTTATCTGTAATATGATATTCTGTAATGTGCTACTTCATATTATAATGTAACATTTTGTAATGTGATACTCTAACAATTCAAGTCGCCCTGGATAAGGTCATCTGCTAAGAAATAAATATTATTATTATTATTATTATTATTATTATTAATAATAATAATAATAATAATAATAATAATAATAATAATAATAATAATAATAATAATAAATATACTGAATAGTATTCATAGAAGATAAGACTTAACATATTTATTTGCTAGGGCATCTCAATTTACTTGCACCTTTTGTACATACACTCTTGAACTGCTGTTTATAGTGAAGAGCACATATCAATTCTTTATACTGACTGAACAGTAATACAACGTGTGGCACCATCTCATATGAGCTCGTCTTAACTGACTTCCTCAAGCTTCCTCCTAAAATTCTCTTTAATTTTGATTCCAAACTTTCTCAAGCTTTTTGAATATCTGATCTTTTCTGCTACATTGCAAGATGGTAAACGTTGTTTCAAATGCTCCATCAACAGCAACAGCTGTTCCGTGTAGGATTCTCACCTGTTGGTGTCACGTTCTTACTCATTTTTTTGGAGTTCTTTCAAATCCAGTCATGATCTACATCTATTTGAGACCACTTGTCAACGCAGAGTGCAAAACCAGACTTTGCTCCTTTGATATGACAATTTAGCACACCAGCCTGCTTAATCCAGCAATGTTATACAACAAATTTGCAGTAGTTCTGGACTCTAAATGCAAAAAAAAAAAAAAAAAGTTTCAAAAGATATAAACACTCTTATAACATTAGCTTGTTGTGTTGCTTCTGCATATTAATAATCAGTACACAATATATACTATAATAACTTGAAACTCACTGCAAGCAATTCATTTGAAAGTAAATAGTTTTGACTGTGTACTATGAACTGTATGGGTGGAATATCAATTTATGATTTTTTGTTTTGTTGTTGTTTTTTTTCCACAAGGACAGGCTAACTCAGACGAAACAGTTTTACTTTTCAGGTGATACTCTATGTGTCAGAAGAGACCATTTTCAGCAGATACAGTGCGCAGGTCATCGAAGCCAAGATTCATGCTCTACATAACTACACATAATACAAGCAATTCAGACCATAACTATTTCCACAGCAAACAAACATGATGAAATGATTTGACACTTACAGTGAGGCCTTCCTAGCATTCCAAGGTTAAGGATGATTGACTTGAGCTTCTAGAATCACACTGCTCTAACCCCCTACTGGCCTTACCTCATGATGAGAGGGTAGCACTGCTTTGAGAGCAACCAATTTGAAACACACTGTTATCTAGTTTCATTGCCTAAACCTTGATGTCTATTTTAAGGTGTGAATTACCTCCTCCCTGCTGCTCTACTGCCGTGATGGAGATTTAAAAACAATAACTAATCAACTTATTTTGCAGTCAAAATATGTTTTTGGTGTGTAGCGGGATCACTTTAAAACCTGCATATTGCATACGTTCAGCTGTCTACAATACACATGTAGTTTTTGAACACTTTGCATCCAAAGCTGTACTTACGAAAATCCTAAAAAGGCAATAACGTTGGTTCACATCCACAAATGTAGTTAAGTAGTTAACAGAAATCACAAATGGAAGTAGTATATAACACAGGCATATACATCAACGACCTTCTTAAATATGTAGAAACTACACAGGACAGTACACCTTTAAATAAGGCTTGCCTGTATGTGTATACTGAATTTACAAAAAAATTTAAATATCCATGGGACAGGATAGCCGGGAGGACAGAGACTCAGAGACAGTAAAACTGCAGTTAAAGCGATGCTGCGCTGTTTTAATCAACAAAAATAAATCAAAAAGACAAACAAAACACTGCTCACAGAGCCAAAAATAAAAGGTCAAACAAAAACTCTTCAGGCTGGGCAGACCCTTCACTGAACTTTGAAACACAAAACAAATTTAGCAACACAAAAACACTCACCTCAAAACACCTCCAACAAAAAAAGGAATTTCCCCCTTTTTTATAGCATGGGGCTGGAGCCTAATTATCAATTACTCAATTAGCTCCAGCCACATTCTCACATGTATTTTGGCAGGGATAGGAAATTAACCCCATCCCTGCCAACCACCACACAACAATATTTACAGACAGGGCCCTGCCCTGCCACAATCTACTAACACTATATAATGCAATTCAATAACTGTGAATCGGAAACATACAATTCCAGTTTGAAATCTGACAACTATATATGCAGTATAGCATATAAGGCATATTCCCCAACTTAACTACAACTAAATATTTCTCAATATATGACAAGGGTTTCATGTAACACTGCACCCAGTTTTTCTGCTATGCTGTCCCAAATTAGTCCCACTTAGTTGGGTATCAATGACCTATTCAATGTAAAATGCAGCAGGGCTACAATCAGTAGAGTGCCAGAGCTACAGAGGAGCCAAAATTACAAGGCATAAAAAAACAAAACAGAGGTAATGTTCATGCAGAAGGATTGCATAATTATGATTTAGATAACTGGAGTTAACCCAATGACCTGGAGAGATGTTAAAGAATCTGGATTCTTTAATGTAATGTAATAATAAATAGCTATAAATATAACAAAATTAAAAAAAAAAAAAAAAAAAAAAAAAAAAATGCAACAAACATAACAATATAATTTTGCAGTGCTGTTTTGGGAATGTTAATGATGAAAGAAGAATTATTAAGGCGACTGGATCTACAAGATAAAAAAAAAAAAAAAAAAAAAAAAAAGGATATGGGTCTTAGGTACCAACACTTATATGACTACAACTGAGAAAAATAAGACAACAATTTGAAATAAAATGAAAACTCAACAGTAAAAAATGCAAAACAAAATGGGTGCGACTAAATAGACATTAGAAAATAATTTAGTACCAATCGACCAATTAGTTTCCACCTCTAGAGGCTTCTCCCAGACGGTAGATGCCTGCTGCTGTCACAGCATCAACTGTGAATCCAATATAAAAATAAATCCGCGCAAGTACCAGCATTTTTATTCTGACTTACCATAATGAAAGCTCAGTTCACATCCATTATATTAAGAAGTGTGCTATGTGGACAAACTGACAAAATGCTTAGTGAGAAAGTGTTTAACGTTGTCCAGGGGGACAACAATTAGAAGAATGAATGAGACAATATTCGAATGACTGATGAATCAAAGCATCTCCTTTTGGAAACTAGAAGAGTTTTTGTGCAGAGACTTGACCATGAGAAGTTGAAGTAAATTCAGCCAAACTGAAGCTTGCAAAGTCACTGGAAGATGTTGTCACTTTATTGGTCCTTCACTGAAGCTAACTTTGAAACCAATGATTAGAATGGCGTGAGAAATAACTGGATCATACTGAAAATGTGTATCAATGGATGAAACCCACATTTAATTGTACCCAGTAGTCAATGTACAATAATGCAAATTTCAGCATTACAAGAGCCAATCAATCTGCGTGAATGTCTCCAAAAGGCTTCTACATTCACAGTGTTTTAGAAGTCAGAGTACAGCAACTGAAGACAAGTTTCACCATGCATGAGGCTCATCATTGCATGTCACTGTACTCTGGAATAGTGAAAAGCTCAGGAGACTAATAAATTACAAGTAGAAATTACTTGTAGAAAATTAATTAAAAATAAAAATTGAAATAGCTTGGTTGGATAAGTGTCCTCCCCCCTTGTAATAGCAATCCTAAATGAGCTCATGTGTAACCAATCACCTTCAAAATCACACACCAAGTTAAGTGGCCTCCACCTGTGTTTAATTGTAGTGATTCACATGATTTCAAGATAAATTCAGCAGTTCCTGTAGGTTCCCTCTGCTGGGTAATGCATTTCAAAGCACCAAGGGACCTTCAAAAAAACTCCGGGACAAAGTTGTTGAAAGACACAGATCAGGGGATGGGTATAAAAAAAATTGAATATCCCTTGGTGTACAGTCAAGACAATTATTAAGAAGTGGAAGGTGTATGGCACCACCAAGACCGTGCCTAGATCAGGCCGTCCCTCCAAAGTGGATGACTGAGCAAGAAGGAGACTGATCAGAGAAGGTACCAAGAGGCCAATGGCAACTTTGCAAGAGGTATAGGCTTTTATGACCAAGACTGGTCAAAGTGTGATTGTGACAACAATATCCCAAGCATTCCACAAAGGGTGGCAAGAAGGAAGCCATTACTCAAGAAAACCCACCTTGAATCCTATTTGAAGTATGCAAAGCAACACTCAGGAGATTCTGTAGCCACGTGGCAAAAAGTTTTGTCGTCTGACGAAACTAAAATGGAACTTTTTGGTCTAAATGCAAAGCATTATGCTTGGCACAAAATCAACACAGCGCATCACCCAAAGAACACTATCCCTATTGTGAGGCATGGTGGTGGCAGCACCATGTTAGGGGATGTTTCTTATCGGCAGGGACTGAGGCACTTGTCAGGATAGAAGGGAAAATGAATGGAGCAAAGTAGAGAGAAGTCCTTGAGGAAAACCTGCTGCCCTCTTTAAGAAAGCTGAAACTGGGACGGAAGTTCACCTTTCAGCATGACAACGACCCAAACCACACAGTCAAAGCTACACTGGAGTGGCTAAGGAACAAAAAAGTAAACGTCCAGAGTCAGAGCCCGGACCTAAATCCAATCGAAAATGGGTGGCATGACTTGAAGATTGCTGTCCATCAACACTCCCTAAGGAACTTGACAGAGATTGAAAAGTTTTGTAAAGAAGAATGGTCAAATATTGCCAAATCTAGGTGTGCAAAGTTGGTAGAGACCTATCCCAACAGATTCACAGCTGTAATTGCTGCCAAAGGTGCTTCCACCAAGTATTAACTCAGGTGGGTGGAGACATGTCCCATTAAGATCTTTCAGTTTTGTATTTTTAATACATAATTTTTCTCTCAATAAAGTGTGGCATATGGTGTGCAGATAAGTGGAAAAAAATCCTCATTTAAATCCATGAAACTCTGAGACACTGACACCACAAAATGTGAAAAAAGTTCAAGTTGGTGTAGACTTTCTATAGGCACTGTAATATATATATATATAAAAAACTGCTCCAGCTCCTTCAAGTTGGATGGGTTCCGCTGGTGTACAGCAATCTTTAAGTCATACCACAGATTCTCAATTGGATTGAGGTATGGGCTTTGACTAGGCCATTCCAAGACATTTAAATGTTTCCCCTTAAACCACTCGAGTGTTGCTTTAGCAGTATGCTTAGGGTCATTGTCCTGCTGGAAGGTTAACCTCCGTCCCAGTCTCAAATCTCTGGAAGACTGAAACAGGTTTCCTTCAAGAATTTTCCTGTATTTAGTGCCATCCATCATTCCTTCAATTCTGACCAGTTTCCCAGTCCCTGCCAATGAAAAACATCACCACAGCATGATGCTGCCACCACCATGCTTCACTGTGGGGGGATGGTGTTCTCGGGGCGATGAGAGGTGTTGGGTTTGCGCCAGACATAGCGTTTTCCTTGGTGGCCAAAAAGCTCAATTTTAGTCTCATCTGACCAGAGTACCTTCTTCCATGTTTGGGGAGTCTCCCACATGCCTTTTGGCGAATACCAAACATGTTTGCTTATTTTTTTCTTTAAGCAATGGATTTTTTCTGGCCACTCTTCCATAAAGCCCAGCTCTGTGGAGTGTACGGCTTAAAGTGGTCCTATGGACAGATACTTCAATCTCCACTGTGGAGCTTTGCAGCTCCTTCAGGGTTATCTTTGGTTTCTTTGTTGCTCCGTGGGATGTTCAAAGTTTCTGGTATTTTTTTTATAACCCAACCCTGATCTGTACTTCTCCACAACTTTGTCCATGACCTGTTTGGAAAGCTCCTTGGTCTTCATGGTGCCGCTTGCTTGGTGGTGACCCTTGCTTAGTGGTGTTGCAGACTCTGGGGCCTTTCAGAACAGGTGTATATATATATATATATATATATATATATATATATATATATATATATACATACATAACTGAGATCATGTGACAGATCATGTGACACTTAGATTGCACACAGGTGGACTTTATTTAACTAATTATGTGACTTCTGAAGGTAATATAATAGCAAAGGGGGTGAATACATATGCACGCACCACTTTTCCGTTATTTATTTTTTTGAATTTTTTTAAACAAGTTATTTTTTTCATTTCACTTCAACAATTTGGACTATTTTGTGTATGTCCATTACATGAAAGCCAAATAAAAATCCATTTTAATTCCAGGTTGTAAGGCAACAAAATAGGAAAAATGCCTTGTTTTTTTTTTTTCGCGTTCGGTGACAAATATAATATATATATATATATATATATATATATATATATATATACACACACACATATATACATACACACACACACACAGTCTTAAGACATGTTGCATTTTTCTACTGCATTATGAGTGTTAACAATTTACTCAAAGCCTCCACTAGTGTTTTCTACTATTATAACACCCTTGACTTGCATAAAGAAGGAAAAACAATGAAATAGCTTGCATCATTTTTCAAGGTGTAGTATGTGAAGCATAATCAACAAGGAAAGAGAAACATCATCTCTAATTGACAAACCCAGGAGGTGTCTTTGTCCATGTACTCTGACCATGTACTCTGACTTTTAAAACGCTGTGAATGTAGAAGCGTTTTGGCGACTTTCACGTGATTTGATTGGCTGATGCTGATTATATATTTACACATTGATATTTACATATCCTGAATTATATAGTAATACTAAAAATAAATCATTTTAATGTTTGACTAGAAGTCTTTTCAATGTCTGTCACTGTCTTTCTTAATTCAAACTAAAGGAACACAAACCCCACACTACACTGAATAGACATACAAATGAGACAAATTATATATAAAACAAGTTTAACAATGAACATGGATAAAGAACATATGATAGAAGCAAAAATGTACAGGACTACAACTATGGATGGTGATACTACATTTATATTTAACAAGTAACAGTTTATTGCAAAACCAAACTGACTGTTTGGCAGAATTGCAGTTTTTGCCAGAGAGAGACTATGAGGCTTAAAGAGGTTTTACATTTCTTTCTATCTGTACTAAACTACTTATTAGAAACTTTATACCTAAATTTACAGAGCTGCTTAAATCATGCATTGAAACAGCTTAAGTGTAAAATTATTTAAGGTTAGAGAACAAAGATTCAAATATTTGGCACTGTAAAATCATCTGACAATTTATTATAAGTAACAATTAATAATCTTTAACGCCTCATTTGGTTTTTAACTCATTTCTTGTGTTTGTGCTGTGCAAATGAAGTGTCACTAATTCCCTTGTGGCACCAAAAGGGCACATGAAAGAGGAGGTATATTTTCTTTTGAAAGACGCTTTAAGAAGAAAAAAATTGGATGAATGCATGTATGTTTTATGCAAGCATTGGATTAATGAAATGCGGTTTAAAAAAAAAAAAAGCCTAACACATCTTAAATCTTAATTTCAAATTGCTGAGCGCTAACATTTTCTGGGAGAACGTTATGAGATAATGCACTTCATCACACTGTAATGTGATAAACGGCAGAGAAGTTTTAAGAGTGTTATTTCGGTGAAGCAGACAATTGGCCTGTCAGGCAGTTGGAGCTTTCTTATGTTTGTTCGTTTGTGTTTTGTTTTCTTTTACCTGCATGGTCCTCTGGGTGCCGTTGATGGTGACAGGTAACAAAGCAGATGCAAGGTTCCATTCACTGGTCACATCCAGCCTCTTCCCATCAAGCTCCACCTGCAGCGACAAGCAGACAAGACTGTTACCGAGAAGACAGACAGAAAACAGATCTCAAGTTCATCGCTCGTTTACAATGAGGCAACCATTTTAAACAGATGGCACCCAAACAACCTGTCATGTTTACTGCTGCTGCCACAGAAGACAAGAGTCCAACAACATGGTCTTCCAGCCGCCCCCGGGGAGCACGCAAGGACCCAAGAACAGCTGCCACTGGGTACTCAGGGTTTCAGGCAGTGCCGCCCGCCTTGCAAAACAGCCATCCAAACTCCTCTACCTATCTGGACATGCTACATTTACTGCAATTAAACAAGCACGCCATTTGAATATCCGGTGACACTTTGCAACCTGCTCAACGGGGCTTGCATATAATCTCATCCCCCAGGAGCGGGGAAGAAATTGTCCATGTCACTATTAATGAAGGAATTTGCATTGTTATCTTAATTAAGGCAAAATAATGAAGCACACTTCTGAATTAGTTAATCGACAAAAACTTGTACAAATGTGTTTGCATGGCCTATATGCATGGCCTTCTGATAATGTATATTCTACCAGAGTGCCAGGGTTACGTCAAGTAGATGCCGCTACCCTATAACAAGGCAGATGACTCCTCTGCTTATTTGTTTTGCTCTTCAGCATTCAAAAAAAAGTTTTGTCTTTTTTCGCATTACTTAAGAAGAGGACAATGTGGACAGGTTAACCCGGATCCACTAAATGGAACCACCTGGATTCCCTTTAAACACGTTGCTGGCAAATGCACCATTAATCAGAGAAAAGGGGCTTCCTGAGGTGATGTCTGTTACTACCTAATAGGTAAAGGCCAGAGAAAGGTTCACTGTTCATGACCTGGTGAGAAAAGCTAAGTGGATGGGCATGTTGAGAAAAGAAGTACTCAATAACATGAGGGCCTCGACTGCAGCATGAATTACTGATACAGCCAGAAGGAGCAGTATGGGAAGTCTCTGAAGGATGTGGGCACCAAGGATTTAAAACAGGTCAGCGTATAACAGAGCAATTTTGGAATTTGTACTTGAGAGTCTCTGAGGAACATGCAAAGGAGTTTAACCCTCCTGGCGCCTGGCACCTGGCACACTGGGCATGTAATGACCACAGGTGGTCCAAACAGTAGGGACGTTTATACAACCTCTATGTGCTACTCCCCACTAAAACTGAAACTGGTTCCATATGATTCTAATGGGGCACTTATTTAACATTCAAGGATATCTTTCATGTGTACAAAGGGTTCCATCTGTGAAAGCATATTTATGAACAAGAGAATATCATAACTGAACTTTTAACCTTACTACATTGCAATTTCTCAATTTACCTGCATCCACATTTTAATTAATGGACAAACAAGAAATTAGTTGCAGTTGCGAAAAATGTGTTGCTTTTGTCGTAAACATTAAGTTAACAGACTAACATCATCGAAGGTGTTGTAACTTTATTTATACATCAATGGCTAGACTACCTGTTATGTCCAGAATTCTCTATATTGTGCCCATCATTGTAGGGAGAATGTTAGGGTCAGCATAATGTTGGAGTCAATTTTTAAAACTGCTGTATCTTCGATATTTAGTTGAACCCGACAATAACAAACTAGGTGCTCACTGGAACACTATTTATTTTTTTTGTCACTCTAGCTAATAAACTAAAGTTTGACATTGAAAATGCTCATTAGGAAATTACTATATATATATATATATATATATATATATATATATATATATATATTAGCTCAAAGAGCCAGCTGCCCTATATATATATATATATATATATATATATATATATATATATATATATATATATATATATATTTTTTTTTTTTTTTTTTTTTTTTTTTTTTACTGTGTGATATAATGGTTTTAGTCCATAACATGAAGCAACTATTCCATAGCAACCTGAGCTTCATCACACCCTGTAATTTCTAAAGGAGTAGTGCCATGCAGAACATATCAAACTGAAAAGGTTAATGGGAGAGGCTAATGGGAGAGTTTCTACGGTCAGAGGCAGCTTTCCGTGTCTTACCTTTCCCAATAGTCGTTAGGCACTAGCCTCGGGAATGCATTACATTTTCCACCAATAACAGTTTATGAATGCTTAAAGTTTATATCATAATGAGCAACAGGAATCTTTCAGAAATAACAGATGAGGATAATTGTCCTGTGTTTTCACCTTGTATAGAATGATGTTCCGGTTTGAAGAACAAGACCTCAGGAAAGTAACAATATTCCTCGCCATTTCACATTTCACCTGATTTACACTTAAAGTTAACTTGTGAATTATTGAATTGCACAATAATGGAGGAGAATTGTATAAACAGAAGAAAAAAGTACACCTGAATACAGTTTAAACTTCTAATTCTGATTAACCTACTTGTAATTATTTACAGATGCAAGCTCAGACTATTCATATTCCACATTTTTCAAGCAAATCAATGCTGTAGGGTTCATAGTCCGTCATTTCTGCCTAACACAAATGGAAGGTTTACATAAAGAAAATACAATCCTTGTGTGTGCTGAACAGCAGGCTGCTGGTTGTAGTTCACAGTTTCTTGCAGCAGGTACAGGCTCTGTAGCAGTGCGCTCTGTGTGAATGACAGTACAAGATACTCTCTTGTTACAGCACTTCTCTAAAGCAGTAGTAATCCCGTAAATATTGTTTCCAATCCTGCAATTAAGATTAAATTAAATCCGATTATTAAACTATTTTCTTTGGGTCATCATCTTTCAATGACTGATTCAGCGATTTACAGTAGCAATGCATACTAATTGTCTAGGCATTATTTATTTGAATAGGTTGAAAGATATCTCCTAAAAGCAGCCATCCCTATTACTTCCTGATATACTACAAGTTAAATCTTTATGATTCATTTTATGCTGTCCACGTATCTAAAACTATACAGACAGCACAATGTATTAGTAATTGCAACCTTATGTGGTTACCACTGTGATAGGGCAGAAGCCCTGCACAGGTAAAATGGTGTGGGTTTTGTAGCTGTGTGAATAAAAATCACATATTTTTTATTTATTTGGCAGGGATGGGGTTAAAATCATCTCTACCAAATTGCTTAATTAAGGATCAGTTAAGCCCAGCCACATGCTATAAAAGGAGAGCCAGCGTCTTTGTTTGGAGAGAGTGTTTGAGGAGAGAAGACTGAATGTTTGGAGAGGTGATTGTTAAACTGAAAAGCATTGAAAAGGTCTGAGAGTATCTCTTTATTTTCGGTTCACTGTTACCTTGTTTATTTTTCCTTTTGAACTGAATGTTCATCTTTTCGTTTGGAGGTAAAGGGATTAGCCCTCCTCATTAGATAGGGAAATTATTGTATCGTTACAGTCTTTCACAGCAAAGGATTTATTTGTTTATTTTTCTGTGAAAAGTATTATTTTGTTACTTTTTGGCAGTGCACTGAGTATGCCAAAATAAATGTGAGTGAGAGCGCTTTATTCTACCTCTGTTGTCATCTGTCTGCCTCTACCAGCACCACATTGGTCCCTATTTAAAGGAAGCATATTTTCAAAAAAAGCAGAATCCTAACACTTAAATTCTCTGTTTTATTGTTTTCAGTTTGTTTCTCTAGATTCAAAGTGATTACAGCAGAGCTGCATGTTGAAAAAAAAAAAAAAAAAACCTTGTCAGTAAAATCAAATACTAACTTTTTTCCTTTCTTTTTTTTTTTTACATACGATAGAAGCATTCCAAAGTAGACTCCTATTTATTTGTTTTAAATGGGCACATTGGTATAACTGTAATACATACACAGCATCCTAAGAAATGATACTTGCACAATAATGATTGTACAATAAAGTGTCTATTACCACAGTATTGTGCAGCAATACTGGCTATTAGCACAGCACCAATCAGAACGGTTCACACTCAAGACCCGGCCCCTTCAACACACTCGCACATGTCTTTTTCTGCCATGGTACTTTGGTAATAAACTATGAACTGCAGTAAAACAGTAAGAAAACAAATGGGATACCAGTTTCAATGATATGCTAAATAAATCATAACCTACTCTATAGTAGACACCAGTTTTAACGACACTGACTCTTTTTGGTCCTGCAGGGTCCTGTGTCGATCTTTTTGGGAAGTTGTAATCTTGTGAGAAATAATGCGAAGCTGAGACAAATTTAAAATACACGTGGAAGGAAGTTGCAATAACTTGTCTGTATGGTTTTACAGTCATACTTTAGAAAACATGTGAAAATATAAGCCTTATAAATGTAGACACATTGATCTTTCTTACAGTGGAATGTGTTGTATGAGCATGGAGACAATTAGGGGTTTAGTTTATCTTTGCTCTTTTAAATATTTAACTACTAGTTTCGAAAATGTTGCTAGACAAAATTACCTAAAATAACGCTAGTTAACATTAGGCAGTCAGAGATTAGCCAAATTAAGATCTGTGAAACCAGCCGTAAAATAAACAGTTTCAAGGTGTTCGTGTTTTTTTTTTGTTTTATGAAATAATATTTGTATTAAATGTACTCTTGAATTGGAAGCAGATTGTGGTATTTTATCTGGGCATAGTTTATAAACTTTAAAATGCCTAAAGTCATCCAAAAAGCATTCCAAGAATCACCATTTTAAACATGTTCCACATGTTTAGTGTTCTGTATGTAATATCTTAAACAACTTATTTCTGCAATCTTTTAACAGTAGGCCTGTTTCCAGTCCATTTAAAACATAACGCATTTGACTTTCTGAAAAAAAAAAAAAAAAAAAAACATAGTACGTCAAATCAGATTGAATGGTTTGAAAACACATAAAATGGAAATGCAAAAAAAGTTCTGTACCATTGGAGTGTTTGGAGATTATAAACAGTGAAAAGGTTAATTTCTACTGGACACCACTTGTAATGGAACTGTACTAAGAGAATCAAAGATTACAGTTTGTGAAGACACCATCTGAAAAAAATCTGGCCTATATCATTAATATGGTCAGACTTTAGAGTTTATAAATCATTCATTAAAATTCTCAATTCTCTACATGGCCCAGGCCAAATTTTGCAGTAGCTTATTGAAAAATTACTTCTTGTAATACAAAGTCACTAGAAACTAATTTCCAGTTAACGTAAATAATTTTGGAGAACTCCCAGGTAAGAACATTTTAAATAAAACAAAATCACTCTAGTTCGAACAGCTGAATGTAAAGGATATTGGGATATGTATTAACTTAGCGTTTCTGTATTGTACTTTAGTGCTGTTTTGGGACTACAGACCCTATGATTCCTTTAGAGTTGCCATAGTGCTCACATATCAACGCCATTTCCATAAAGCAGCGCAAAAACGTGCACTATCCTTGCATACAAAAGTTGTGTAATGCACCACCATAAAAAAGAAAGATGATAACAGAAATAAATACTAATATGATTTTTTTTTCCTGGTCCCTTGAAATTCTTATTAATAAAAACTGATTGTACGGTTTTGAAATGCTACATCAACAATGTGACCTTGCCATTGTTACAACAGCACAGCAGGGGGCGTATCACTCATTTAGCATGGCAAAGAAAAGGTTAAATTATCTTTTTAATATGTTCACAAGTTTAAAATCTTTTTTTTTTTTTTTTTTTTGGTGATAAATCATTAAGCCAGTACATGCTCCTTAACCAGAAGAAAGTGGCTGCTACTTCTGATTACATCATGAGCCATTGCCAGGCAATTGTGTTTGGTGAATCCTACCTTGGTAAAGAACTATCCCTAAACATCTAAAATGGGAATCTGCAGCTTGTCCAGCACTTCAATTTGAAAAAGCTCTTTCTGTTTCAAAGATCACTCCCTGTTACCAACATAGATCATTATTTTCTGATGAAACTCAGCAGCCACAAAGAGAGATGTTTTTGTTGTAATGCCAGTTGTATAAATACAGGATCTCATTTTGTCAAAGAGAAGCTGGACTTCAAAACAACAGTAAAACTGTGAACCTTACAAAACCTTTCAAGAAACCTGTTTGAAGTCCTGGAGTTTCTAGTTATGGGTGAATGAAATGAGAATTCTATCGCAACAAACGATTATCAAGCCCATATGATGCCCTAATTAAATCCATGTGAGCTGCCTGGTCAAAAAGGATTTTCACACAGCACCCTACATGATTTGAGCTTAGTCAAACACAGCAGCAAGCAGTATCAAAACATTCACCCTCAAATGAAGCAATTCCTGTTGCGAACAACTGCATTTTTACACTTACAAAGAATGCTGATGCTGCATCAAAACATTAGCATTTATACACCATTATTACAATGACTTTTTAAAGCATTTAATTTAGCTTGTTTCCCATGCTAATGGTTTCTAACAATAATAATAATTACTAAATTAAAATGATACAAAGAGGTAAGTAATCATATTTTGATTTATCAGATTTATCTTCTGTATTAAATAAGGATGAAAGTTAATTGCGAGAGCCAATAAATTATGTTTCTTTCCTATACCCATTCATTCCTATACAGAAGAACAATTTATTTAATAGGAAAGACCTAAAGTAGAATGTTGAATTGGCTTGGTATCTTTAAGCCTAACAAAAACATGTAGGCTACGTTAAAAGTCAAACACTGAAAAGCACTGCTTATAAAATAAAAAATAAAAAAGTCCAAGGAATAGATGGGGTGGTAAGTCGAGCTGGTATCTTATTACAAATGAATGTTCTCAGGTAAAGGTCATGGTGTCTTAATACACAAGAAATAAATCATAAAGGGACTAATAAAGGTAGAGTTAGTGAGACACGGGTCACAATGTCTGAGCAGTTGAAAAAAGCTAGATGAAACAGATCAAAGAAACTGCATTGCAGCTTCTCAGGAGGGATTAAACCCCTTTCCGTTTGCACTGTCCTGCTGTTTCACTCACAGCCCTTTATGGACTTCCTCACAGAGATGGACCGAAGCTTGTTATGACAACAGCAACAACAAACAGAATGCCAGAATTTATCTTAGTCTGGCAGCCACACACTTCATCATGAACATCTACAATGTAATCTACCACTTCTAGTGTAATACTAGATATGATCACCTCCACCTTTTTAACATCACATACTGCATACATCTACTAGAAAATATTTTTGTATTAATATTGTAAATTGATGCCGATTGACCTTAGCAGAAAAGTCACATTCACAGACCCACACAGGATACAGGTGGATTCTGGTGAAATAAATGCCTCCTTGTTCTCCTTGTAGAGAAAGTGGACTTTGATACTTACATGTTATCTGTATTCTATATAGTAGCATGTTCTATGTATTCTATATAGCAGCACTGCTGAAGTTCTGTGTATTTAACAGCTTTAACAGGTGAAATAGAGGGAAATGGAGCTTGCCCAATGAACTCTATTCGTACTTATTGATAATTGGGTTGGAAAGCATTTCAAATTGAGCATTTAAAAAAAAAAAAAAAAAAAAATCTCTATGGCAAGATGATCTCCACAGACTTCTCTATGGATATCTATAGATTGCAATTGGGGAATGTATCCATGGCAACAGGGCAGATGCATTTTTATGTACCATCTAAAACTCGTTGGTGAAATTGAGGTGGGCAAACTACCTCTGGAAAAGTGAATACAGGAAGGAAACACTATATTTCAGAGAAACAACAAGGATTAAAAACTTAAACTAGATTTTTTTTTTTTTTTGGTGAATAACAATACAGCATCCCCAGTAGACTAAAATAAGGGCCATGTCCTTTCAGATCAAATGGTAAATGTAAACAGAATTTATTTATTTATTTATTTAATCATTGATACATCCACATGTAAAAACAATGTGGCATTAATATGGTTAATGTTCACTGGCCCCATATTGAGAGAATCACAGTTCAGCTGTGTACCAACTATAAATCCCATGTTAAAACCACGTGGTCAATGACAGACCAGATATGAAAGCAGTACGGCACTGAAGGATTTTTAAAATTATTATTTTACTGGATATAACTTGTAATGCAACCTAAGTAAGAAAATCGTACAGAATACAGCAGTGTACCAAACATTAACTCAAAGTGTACCCTCTCTATATGCAGTTGTAACTTCAAAAGTCACAATCTCAGTATGTCACGAATATTAGGTCAGAGGTCAATTTCACTGTCTGCATCACATTTAGCTTGAAGGGTTTACATAACAATGCAAATATGAAGTCACTACCTCAAATAATTTCCCAACAAATATTACATGTATGGTACTTAATGGTAAAAGCTGGGTAGAGCATCTAGCAAACAAAAAAAATGTACAGAATTTGTTGTTTTTGTTCTGGAACAGGTGCAGGGCAACATCCCCATGCCTTTAATTATCTGTATAAATGGCATACTGTAAAGGGACTTACAATATAATCATGTTGTCAACAGTGTACATTTTTTTAATTATTAAAAATGATGTAAATGTATGCCCTTGTTGTCCAAGTGTGTCATGTAAGAATTGCAGAACTGGCATTTGAAAAACAGACAAGCAAAAAAAAAAAAAAAAAAAAAAAATGAGAATGGTTGTCTGTGGTAAGTTTAGAGTTATCTATCTTGGTATGCTGGATAGTTATCCTGGCAGAAGGAACTTACAGTGTAGGTTAACCCTGATCGGGACACAGTCACTGCGTAAATGCCCTTATCCAGCTTCAATGACAGCTCCCACCTCTTCTGCACTTGCTGGGCTGTGGAGACCCTGAAAAAATAAAAAAATAAAAAAAATAATATATATATATATATATATATATATATATATATATATATATATATATATATATATATATATATACATACACACACACACACACACACACACACACACATCAAAGACATATCTGGATACAAGTCATTCACTGCAATTGAATACAAATAAATTAATATACTGTCATTATTTTGCTCTTTGCTAATAATGTGAAACACAGGAAGCAGTGAATTAGTGCTGGGTCCTTACACATTAATATTTATAGAACATGCTCAATATATACTGTCAACATGGTCTCACCATCAATTAGCCCAATTGGAGGGATCCGAGTGGCAGAACATTCCACTAACCTCAAGTCTAAAATGTACATTTACTACATGATTTAATTTATTGCAAGCTCAATATACCACGCAGACTTCTAGTTCAACTACACGTGCCTGCAGGAAAATTGGAAGGATTAAAATACTTCATTGGAACACGAAAGCGAATTGTCTCTGTCGCTTTTTTTATTTTTTTATAATTTTTTTTAAGTGTTTTATATTCCAGTAAAGTGGAATAAAAGACTTGCCTTTTTATTCAAGTTTCATGAATAAGTAATTTAATAACGGTTGAAACCTAATGATTCACAGTTAGGAGTTGTTTAAGGAGGGTAAGCAGTTAAAAACTTCCACGGCTGGTTTAACACACAGAATAACACTAACATTAAACTTAGATAGGTAGACACACATTTTCTTCTCACACTAAACAGCAAACAAAAATGCAAATACTAAAAAAACAATGCTGATAACAAAACAAACTGACACATCACAAATGGGACATGCAAGATTTTTTTTTTTTTTTTTACTATTATCAGAGGATGCAAATGCAGTCTGCTGTATAAGGGAGTATAGCTTTAAATGGTTCACGGAATTCATTTGAAAGCCCACTGGAAGAAACACATTCTACAATCCAAGAACAGCCCACACCCAACAGTGCCTTTACCACAGTCGCAGCTGAGCTTTTACTTCACTGCAGGCCAAGCTCTACTGTCCCCAAACGGCCGAGGGCCTAAATCTGCAATCCCAAAAAGGCAAATAAGCTTTTCCTATAATCCCACATTGGCAGAAAGCCTAAATCTGCAATTGAAAAATGGCAGAGTGCCAAAGTCTCCAATCAATCCAGTAGATGAGGGCCAGACACTGGGAAAGTGGCCTTGCTGTATATCTATGGTGCTGCAGACACAATGCTGGCACATTGTCAAAAACAAGTCAACTGAGAGGAATCCTTTAGTTTCAGGTGGACAGAGATTGAAGATCTCAATAGCATGAAATCAAAAGTTTTGAAACAGTAAATTAGGCAATATACTGGGATTTTAAACCCTTTTCTGTGCTCTTGGCAGTTTCTATACTAGTACTTGGTGGCAAACCCTCTTCCTCTAGTAAAAACATTTAATCTGTAATAATTCCCATCTATACTTTTGGCCAAACAATGCTGGCAGAATTGAACTGTATTTTGTCTTTATTTGGACAAATAAATCACTAATCTGTTTGTATGTGTTACTCAATGATGCATCTGACCTACCACTGTAAATGCATCAATAACACTTAAAAATCCATAATGAATTCCACACAACTAACAGAATTTTAAGTAGCCTAAGTACATATGCAGAGATTGGCTGTCTTGGTGAGGTACTAAGCCATTGTAAAGACAGATTGTGGAGCTGTGGATGGAATAGACTATCCACAGCTTACTTAGTGTGCAATCAGCAAGAGGGGCAATTTCAGACTGGCAGGCGCTGGGCTGCCCTGTATTTCATGTAGCAGCTCTATATCCCAGAGGCTTTAAGTGTAGGGCCTCTGTAAAAATACTATCTTTGGCTACTGGCCAACAATTTGTAAAGCAGCCTCTTTATGCAGTGGGTCAAACCAAATGAAGGCACAGCTTTATAAATACTGCAAACTTGACACGGGCAGTCTCGTCTCTGACAAGCCCTAGCACGGAGACTGGTAATAACATGTGCACTGAGACACTGGCAGAAGAGATAGCTGCATGCTTCTGGCCCCCGGGATGAAATAGGCAGCTCCTACTAGTCCTCATCTAATCCCACCATCAGCAAAAGACTGCACAGATTCACTGGAATCAGTCATTATAATTGCAGTGGTTTTTTTTTTTCTTTTCTTTTGTACACATTTTTTAAGGTTAGATTTTTGTGTCTAAGTTCCCTATTTACTAAACACTAGAGACATGCTGATTTGTTTCAAGCTTTCAAAAGCCAATGTGTTGCTTGTTACTCACTTTCTTCTGTGAAACTGTCAAATGTATTTGCTTTACTGTAACCCTGCTGCTGATGCCAATGACAGGGTACCTTTGCAAACGAGCTGCTGCACTCTATCAATATTTCCAAATACAGTATATAAATAAAATATGGCATTGATGAACTACAACAGCAAAGCATGTGGGTGGGATGCAAAATAAACACTCACTGAATATGACAAAAGGGTTACAGGGAACAGTGTAGTTTCTGAAGAGGCCATGTTAAATACCATGTAAGGACAGGCATGTTTTGTTAAATGGCTGCTTCTACTGTTTAAGCCAGTTGATTCTGGAGAGGCATTTCTGTCTGCTGCTTGAGTTACACAGAACCACCTCTGAAACATGGAATCGGAAATGAGGGAAGAGACACAAACACAGAGGAAAAAAAAACGTAATTAGGATAAAAGCCCTCTGTGCCGTGTGTGTGGAACACATCAAAGAAAGCTCTCTCTCTCTTCTCTGCTTGTACTTTACTGTTCAGTTAAACTGTGCAGGGTGTTTCTTTGAATTTACTGTGAGTAAAATTATGTAACTCATTCAAAACAGATCATACGAATTCAAAACCGTTGCAAGAAAGAATAATAATTCATCAGATAATGTGATCCCGCACTTTGGCTTCTATATCAAATACCTAAACATGCCAATATTCATCTGAAGTCCAAATCATCAAAAGCCTGAATAGGCAATGTCTAATCATATAGGATTATAGAGGCTTCAAAAACCTAATTATACTAAAGATTTTATTTACTGTGCCTATTGAACAGGAAAAAAGAATACATATTGACTTAAAACAATAGTCAAAGCATCATTAAGGAATTCTTCATCATAACTTTAACAGCGATGAAGAGTGAAAAATGATCAAGAACAATGTGCTGTGCTTTGTAGCAACCGAGGTCAGTTTCTGCATACAAATCCTCACTGAGAAAATTAAATAAAAAAGAACTTCAGAAAGTCAGCCATTCATGTGAATAGAGTTCAGAGAATTTCCAGCCCTGTGAAAGATATAGTGTGCGAGCACATAGAAGTATTCAGTGGGGGTAGAAAGAACCAGCTACATGGAGACTACAAAGCCGGCCTCCCATGGTTCATGAATAAGTCGAGGAAATGATCAGAAAAAAAATGGAGAGATGTTTAGACAGATGGTCCACTTAAAACGCCCGGGATAGAGCAAAAGTGATTTTAATGAAACTTTAGATTTTGCAAATAATTGATCTTTATTCTCTGAAATCCCAAGAAAGGTGAAAGAGTAAAATGTATGTGCTACAAGTGTCCGTCTCGCAGACATAAAAAAGTACTTATGCTTTAAGCGTTTAGATTAAATAAAACTGACATCATGAACACAAAGAGGTAAGGAATCAAATGGAGGAATTTGGCGCCAAAGAAAACAAATAGCAGGGGATTCTTTTTTTTTTCTCTTGGTTCTTAAAGAAGAAAAAAAGAATGCTTTGAGCGAGCAAGTTTTTTTTATTTTTTACGGTGCATTAATGATTCAAACAAATAACTTACAGTAACTATGGACTTTTTGGATGGATAATTGTAAACGTAACTTGCCTGAAACATACATTTAGAGAGATTATTTTTTAATTTAAGCTATTTAGCATACATTTTATGCCCAACTAGTTATTTTTTATCCAAAGTGGGTCAGGCGAGCCTGTGACACAGGACATAAATATACTGCACTCACAGACCTCGACGTCATTTTTCCTTCAAGCCTGCTGCAATGGGTACCAAAGCTGATTGATGCCAGGGCAATATTGTGTAATGACTGGAATGTTACAAGGCTAAGCCGCAAGGCTGCCTTGTGCGTTACTATATGGAAGCCCAGTAACAAGTAGCTACGGCTAAAATAACTGAGGGAGAAACACACATCTATGCCTGTGTTGTAAGGGTCCAGTTAAAGATTACAGTTAAAGATGTGATATCTACAAAAACATAATGCACATATTTCTCCACCATAAACATGTATATCCAATTCTAACTTGGCTGGAGTCAATGCCAATTTTGAAGCATGAGCAAAGACAATTCCAGAGAGAAATAAAACTTTAAGAGATGCTAGCAGTTGTAGTGCAGCTGGGGATTAACAAAAGCATAACAATCTCTCATCATGTGCATTGTTTCCACTGGATTTCTCAGGTATAGCTGAGCTGGATGCCTGGGCGAGAGGTACTTAAAGATGGATGTCTGCATTTCAGTGTAATTTTGTCAGGTATAGCTGACTAAGCAGCAGTGGTGCAGGAGTATAAAGGTCATAGTGTGGCTGTAAAAAATTTTGGGATTGTGGTATCGACTGGATATATGCAAAACAAGCAAAGATGGTCAAAATTAAACATACATTTGTGGCAGTCCTTAAACAGCTGTCAGTAGACTAAATAAATAAATAAATAAATAATAACTTTGTCGGGTTTGTTTTCAACACAGCCTTCACTTAAGGCTGCCACTGTTGAAAAAAGGTTTGTCTCTTTAGCACGAGCCTTTCGATGTCATACTTCCGTACAGCAAAGCTTGGCCCCGTTAGGTATGAGATACGAAACTGTACTGAGGTATACCTGGGGAAAGGCAGTGGAAACAAGACAATGGAGTGCTTTACAACTAGGGCTTCTGATTTTTGGTTTTAACAGACAAAAACTGATAAAACACACTCAATACAAAAAATGAAATTGGTGTATATCCAATAAACACCGGAAAAACACTAAATAGTTACTCAATTCATGTTGACTTGACCCCTTTCCCCCCTTCTGAGTGGCAGCAAATTCCAGCATTTCTATTGCAGGATTGAAACACACTTGCGAGATTTAAAATGAGATGTTCTTGCACGTGAGATTTAAAACTATATTACAATATGATAGGGAGTATTTACATGGTCGTGGAATTTAAACAGAGTTGCAAATTGTGGCGAAATTTAAATAAAATACCTAAACACACAAAAACCCCAAAAGAATATGTCTGTGAGCATAAGGATTTCATTGTGGAAAACAGCAAAGAAAAGAAGGTACAACTGAAGTGTGCATGTACTTTCAAGTTACTATACATATTGTGACAAAAAAATATAAAATAAAAAGTAGCTGAAAACAATAATTTCATACTGTACATAAAAAGCGAAAGCCCTGAAAAAAAACCATATATACATATCACAAAAAAAGAAAAACAGAAGCCCTACTTATAACAATACAAAGTTCCCACAATAAAAATGAAATAGAAATGTCAAGAAAACACACATTTCAGAAAATGGTCTAGATTTTTAAAATTGATATGACCCACTTTTGACCATCACTGCTGCAGCAAAAGCAGGCTGGCGATTAGGAGAAACACCTGTGCTCAGAGAGGGGATTACAGCCAGCCTTCCCACCTTCAAACAGCAGAAAGAAATGGATTTTCAATTAAGAGTAAATAAAATGCCTTATATTTCTCCCGTAAAACAGACATGTATTAAGTGTGCAAGACCATCACCCTCCGTAAACAAGGCAACTACTGCTGCCAATTCTTCAGCACTCTCCAGGAGCCACGATAATAACATCCCTCCTAGTTTACCTACTGGCTGGAAGGATGAGAGAGAAATGTACCTTTAAAACAGGAATGGCTTGGACTGCTAATGTTTTGTAATGGTGTGCAAGTTTGCAGCCCAAATTGTTTATCAATGTGAAATGCTTGTTATTAAAATATAAAATTATGTTCCTTTTCCAGGAGCTATGAATGTAAGCCAAGCACAGCCTCAATCTTAACCCCTTGGTAAACAGAATAGGTCTGTTAATATTTTATAAATCTATTTATGTTTTACCACAATATAGACTCAAAAGGTATGATTTTTTTTTTTCTGTGGTCCCAAGTCTTTTTTTTTATTCTTTCTAAAAAATTACATGTTGCAATCCTTAACTGGATCTGCATCACAGCACGGCCAGATCTCAAACTGAGACTCTCTATCTCGAAGGCTGTGTGGTCAGACAAACTCCGCCACATGTACAGAAATAATAACACCTTTACTCTAATGCCTTAGATTATACTGTGTTGTATTCGACTGTAAATAAATATTTTTTCTAGGACCAATGATTAGAATTCTTTGCAATGTTCAAGACTTTCTGGTTTAAGAAATGGCTGTGACGTACATGCACTTTGTATATACGCTGTGTGTAAGCTTTTGTATGTAGGCGAAGCAATATATACAGTGGCTCTCAAAAATATTCACCCCCCTTGGACTTTTCCACATTTTATTGCGTTACAACATGGAATCAAAATGGATTTAATTAGGAGTTTTTGCCACTGATCAACACAAAAAAGTCCATAATGTCAAAGTGAAAAATAAAATCTAAATTAATTACAAATATAAAACAGAAAATAACTGATTGCATAAGTATTCACCCCCTTTGCTGTGACACACCTAAATAAGCTCTGGTCCAACCAATTGTCTTTAGAAGTCGCATAATTAGTTGAATGGAGTCCACCTGTGTGCAATTAAGGTGTTTCACATGATTTCATATTAAATACACCTGTCTCTGGGAGGTCCCACAGTTGGTTAATACATTTCCTAACACAAACTACATCATGAAGACAAAGGAACATTCAAAGCAAATCCAGAATAAGGTTCTTCAAAAGCACCAGTCAGGGGTATAAGAACATTTCCAAGGCATTGCATATCCCCCAGAGCACAGTAAAGTCCATTATTAAGAAATGGACAGAATATGGCACAACTGTGAATCTCTCTAGAACAGGCCATCCTCAAAAACGGAGTATCCGGGCGAGATGGGCACTAGCCAGGGAGGCCACCAAGAAGCCTATGGCAACTAAAAGAGTTACAGTCTTCCATGGCTAAGCTGGGAGACACTGTGCATACGGCAACAATAGCCTGGTTGCTTCACAAAACTGGCCTTTATGGGAGACTGGCAAAAAGAAAGCCACTGTTGAAAAAAACTCACATAATCTCGGCTAGAGTTTGCCAGAAGGCATGTGGGAGACCCTGAGACCAAGTGGAAGAAGATTCTATGGTCTGATGAGACCAAAATAGAGCTTTTTGGCCTCAACGCTAAGCATTATGTTTGGCGTAAGCCTAACACCGCACATCATCCTCAGAACAACATCCCTACCGTGAAGCATGGTGGTGGCAGCATCATGCTATGGGAATGCTTCTCTGCGTCAGGGCCTGGAAAGCTCGTGAAGATAGAGGGCAAAATGGATGCAGGAAAGTATAGAGAAATCCTGGAGGAAAACCTGCAGAAGTCTGCAAGAGACCTGGGACTTGGGAGAAGATTAATCTTCCAGCAGGACAATGACCCCAAACATACAGCCAAAGCCACACTGGAGTGGCTTAAAAACAAAAAGGTCAATGTCCTTGAGTGGCCCAATCAAAGCCCGGACCTCAATCCAATTGAGAATATGTGGAAAGAGTTGAAAATTGCTGTTCACCAACGGTCCCCATCCAACTTGACGGAGCTTGAGCAATTTTGCAAAGAAGAATGGGCAAAAAAAATTAATTTAGAACAATTTGTAGATTTTATTTTTTATTTGCAAAGCTGGTAGAGACTTATCCAAATAGACTCATGGCTGTAATTGCTGCCAAAGGTGCCTCTACCAAATATTGACTCAAGGGGGTGAATACTTATGCAATCAATTATTTTCTGTTTTGTATTTGTAATTAATTTAGAACAATCTGTAGATTTTATTTTTCACTTTGACATTAGACTTTTTTTGTGTTGATCAGTGGCAAAAACTCCTAATTAAATACATTTTGATTCCATGTTGTAATACAATAAAATGTGGAAAAGTCCAAGGGGGGTGAATACTTTTGAGAGCCACTGTACATCTCACTCCCTGTCAGAATTATTTTGAACAGTGACTCTGTATTTACCTTTATATGTATTACTTCATAGCACAGCATATGTGAGCTCCAGCACTATACAGAGTGAAACAGTCATACCAAAGTCAGCTGGGCGATGTGATGTTTACCGGTTTACCTGCGGCAGGGTAATTGATCACTGGGAGAGAGATCAGTCAGTAAGGCAAATCACTGCACATCCCAATATCACAGTTCCTCTCTTTGAAAAGCTTTGCCTCACTGGCTGAGGCAGGGGCACTGCTGTTATTGCTAATTCTGTGCTTGCTTTGACAGCCTTTTCTTCAGTTGAGCATCTCACAATCAAGCTCCCCTCTCCCATGTCCCTCACTTTTGCCGTTATCTACCATCCACCAAAGAATAACTTGGCTTTTATTGCCGAGTTTTAGGAATTCCTCTCCCTCATCTGCACTTCTACTGACAAAATCCTACTCCTAGGTGACTTCAATATTCACACTGACTTGCCTTCTTCCCCCCTAGTGACCAACTTCTACATGCTCCTGGAATTCTTGGGCTCTCTCAATCTGTCAAAGTCCCTACTCACATCTGAGGACACACCCTGGATCTGCTCATCACCAGAGGTCTTAACCTATCCAATCTCTCTGTCTCAGATATCTCTCTCTCTCTGACCATTTCTTAATCACTGCTAACATCGATCTCCCTGCTCCTTCCTCCGCTACTGATACTGTTATTTCCTTCCATCCCAAGAATCTGCTGAATCCTCTGAAACTCTCGGAATGTGTTTCTTCATCCCCTCTAACTGGTACTCTCCCATCTTTGACTGACAATGCAGTGACCTTCTATAACACCACCCTTACCAGATCATCGACTCTTTTGCCCTGCTTATAACCAGAACAGTCAAGTAAGATTGCAACTGCCCATGGTACACCCTCGAACTTCGATTGCCTGAAACAGTCACAAGCTTGAGCGCAAATGGAGGTCGGCTGGACTAACGGTTCACAGAGAGATCTGGACCAACCATCTTGGTAGCTACAGGCGTGTGCTCGCTGCTGCTAGGATGAAGTACTCTGAAATCATAACTATGGGACAAAGTAAACCCAATGTTCTCCAAGACCATTGACCAAATCCTACATCCAGTCACTGATATATCCATCTCCGTTCATCCTCCTCTTTCTTTCAGAACAAAGTCTAGGCTCTCCTGCCACAAACCCAGTTTACTACTTGATCACCACGCCTCCGGCTGCCCCTCCTGCTCTCTCCTCCTTCTCTCCTCTCTCCATTACTGATGTCTTCGGCTTACTTTTGAAATCAACTGCTGACACGTGCCCCTTGGACCCCCGGCTGACTAATCTTGTCCGTCTCTGTGCTTCTGATCTTGCTCCTTGCATTATGCACACGCTCTATCTGTCCCTGGATTCAGGCTTGGTTCCTGCTGCCCTTAAGCTTGCCCAAGTTACACCAGTACTCAAAAAACCCTCCCTTTACCTGGCTGTCTTATCTAATTTCCGTCCTATCTCCAAACTCCGTTTTCTCTCCAAAAGCTTATGAAACATCAAGGATAACAATCTGCTTCAATCTCTGTAGTCTGTCTTCTGGCCGCATCACAGTATTGAAACTGCTCTGCTCTGGATTGTAAATTTTATCCTGCTTAATGCTGATCCTTCTGCTCTCTCTGTGCTTGTCCTCCTTGACCTAACAGCTGCTTTTGACACCAAAGATCATAGCATTATTTTTGACCACCTTCAGAATATGTTGGAATCTCTGGAACCTGTCACTCCTGGATGTCTTCTTACCTATCTGGACACATGTAGTCTGTTTTCTATGCTGGATGCAGTTGTGTCGCAAACCCAGTCACTTGTGATGTCCCTCAAGGGTCTGTTCTTGGGCCTCTTCTCGTCAACATCTACATGCTTCCCTTGGTCACCTAATCCATAAACATAGCCTCATGTTACACTCCTATGCTGATGACAACCAGCTCTACTTAAAATTCGACCCTGGAAGCCCCTCTACCATGGTCCAGTTCTCGGCTTGCATTCAAGGCATCGAGGCATGGATGTCAGCTAATTTTCTTAGCTCAACAAGTAAATCTGAACTCCTTCTAGTAGGATCTAAATCTCAACTTAACAATCTCAATATAGCTGCCCTGAACCTCGGAAACTGTCTGCTGCTGCCTTCTCCCACTGTACGAAGCTTTGGTGTACTTCTGGCCTGCAACCTCTCCTTTGATCTCCTCTGTGGTCAAATCTTCCTTCTACCACCTTCGAAACATCTCCAAGTCCATCCCTACCTTTCCCTCCCGGATGCGGAGATACTGCAACTCTCTCTATTGTGGTCTTCTTGCATGCGGCTAGTTCAGAATGCCACTACCAGGATCCTTACCAGATGTAAAAAACCGTGAACACATCACCCTCTGCCTTACCCAGCTGCACTGGCTACCTGCAAAGTTCAGGAAAACTTTCCAAATTCTCCGGCTCACCTGGTACTATGGTCTGCTTGTTATCCCCAAGCAAAAGTGCACCACACTTGGAGAACGCTCGTTTAGCTGCATGGCTCTGACTCTCGAACTCTCTCGCAGCTTTGGTGCGTGATGCTCCCACCATCGCTCACTTTAAATCAACTCTCAAGACCCAATTGTTCTCTCGTGCTTTCCATGCTCTTAAGCCTGGTATCTGTTACTATCTGTTGTGTCTTTGCTACTTCTGATTTTTCACTATCTTATTCTCATGATTCTACATGCCACACATTCCCACTGTTTTAGAATTTTCACATCCTAGCTTTGTATTTAATGTACTATGCATTGTTTTTCACTGTAATATGCGTTGTTGTTCACTGTATCTTCTAAAGCGCTTTGTGAAGGTGGTCCACTATAAAAGGTGCTACATAAAACAGATTGATTGATTGGGATTGTGCACAAATTATCAAGTCATTTAGAGTGGAATCTGTTACAGTGGACAATTGCTGTCTTGGGCTACATTCATACTTAGTCTGTTTCAAACTGGTCTGGTTAATTTAGTTTGAAACAATGTATCAATATGCTTGCTGTTCACACTTATCTGTGAGTAAAGGGGCAGAGTTTGTTTGCATGCGAGCTAAAGTTTTGTTTGGTTTGTTTTTGGTCCCTTTCAATTTTTTTCAGAAATGTGTTTGTTTGTGTTCACAATGCAGTTTGCAAGTGCACTCTGCTCGTTTATATGGTGTGTGAACCGGATGTTTACAATATCCTGCAAGGCATACTGAAAGATGGCAGCTATTGATGTATTGTTCTGGTTTTTAACATAGCACGTTTTAGAGTATTACATACTGCTGTGGAAGAAAGCACTCAGGGAGCACTTCCTTAATTTAATAAATATATTTCTTGAATGCATACAGTAGGCGAATGCTGTTTACGCAATTCTGCACGGTTCTCCTAATGTCAGCACTAAACAAAGTAATTTGAGAAAATATATTGTACTATTGTTGTGAGTTTTGTCCAGTTCGGCAAGATTTTGGTGTCTGACCACATTTTCTACTAGAGCTTCAGTTTCGCGCATTGTCCATGTAGTTAAGGATTACCAGATTTCCACAGTGAAAAATAGGAAGTTTTTTTTTCTTTAATTTACTGACACTGTAGCAACTCTGAAGCAAAAAAACCCATAAAAAAAACGCAATAGTTTAAAAATTAATTAGGCAAATTTATTGCAGATGATAACAACTCATCATTTTCTTTCTATTGTCATTTATTCAAAACATGTTAAATGTACAAAAAAGCAGATTTAAAAATTAGATCAGCTATTACCATTTAAACATATGGTATACATATAATCAGAATGATTAAACACATAATCCATAAGATTGTTTAATTTCATTTTTGAATGGTGCAAACACACAACCTAATATGTTACTCTACTATTAACTTGCTGAACACACTGATAGTTTTAAAAAAAATACAATAAAAATAATAATAGCAAAACTGGGACAATTAACAATTTTACTGTTTTCGACCGGAACAGAAAATTACGACTGAAAACTGTAACAATCTCAATTTTCCAAGGATGTCTGGTAACCCTAGTGCAGTTCCCAGAGACATTGTTTGTTTACTTCCGAGTCAAGTTACCTTCTACAGTTTGTTTCCCATGTGCAGAAGGACAAAATCCAGCTGTTGTTCACACTGAAGTTTAGCAAGCGAACCAGACTCATGCGTTTGCCAAACGGACCGACACCACCTCTTAGGCGGACTCGGTACAGTTTGTTTCCCAAGCGGACTTTGGGGCCTGTCCCACCTAGTTCATTTGGAGAGGATCATTCACACTAGAATTCAGTTAACACCTATGTTTGGTTCATTTGTGTAGGTGTGAAACGTCAAAAATCTTAGTTTCGCATCTTGGTGCACACCAAAGAGGATTAGGGTTCACCTGAAAGGGTGGTCTTGGCTCGAATGAGGGGGAACTGTAATGTGTTTCCCCCTCAAAGCCAGCCAGTGTTAAAGCAATCGCGTCAGAATTCACTATGCAACAGAAACTGAACCAACTGGTGGCGATGTAATGCATAACCCACTGTACATATTACAATCTATAATTATTATTATTTTTACGTTACTGTAGCAGACTGGCTGAGTCGTGACGTCAGAACCAGGACATGATCAACACAGGCAGGATGGGTGAAATGGTAAACGTGCTTGCTTGCACCGGTTTATTGCAATAAAAAGGTTGAACAAAACAGAAGACACTGACTGGACAAACAAAACAAGCGCGTTGGCCAAAGTAAATAGATAGGCAAACAAATAAAGTGGACGAACCAAACAAGTCCTCTCGCACAAGTAGCATTTCTTTATATTTTAAATTAATTCTCCTCTCTCTCTTACCTGTTCTCCACTTACCAAACATACAACCCCTAATGAGTGAAAACGTGCCCCTTTTATGTAGCTGTACCGAGACTCGATTGCTAATCAATCATTCAACTGGAATCTCGGTACATCTGCACATGAATTAATTTGTGCCCTTCCTGTGCTTCCATACAAATGCCCTTTTAATTTGCATGTGAAGTGATTTGTGCCATCCTCGTGTCTAACTACAAATTGCACTTTATATCACCTGTGCTGATAACCCACATTATAATCCATGCACTTTATACATGAACACCAACACTTACACAATACATACAACATAAAACACTAATAAACACTAATAGCTCTACAGACAGTCCCAATTACATGCACTAAATTAAGGATGCCTGCTTCTCAAAATTTCTTCCATTTGCCTACTGCAAATGGCTGACGACAGACATTAACAAATCCTGTCAACTTACGATGCAGAAAAAAAAAAAAAGGTAGTTGTCTATTTGTGGACAGGTAACAACCAACAGAAGCAAGTAGGTATGGATAAGGCACAGGCATTCTACTCCCTACTTGCAAACACTTTTGCTACGGTGTGGGCAAGCTTGGAGTTCGGAGAGCATCTCCTGCAGCAACTGTGGGAGCATTGTTCAAATCTGAACCGACGTGATCCATACATTAACAGAAATAAATAAATAAATAAATAAATTGCAGTCATTCTGGATTTTTTCCCCCTACCAGATACTTCATTATTGAATTGTTATTGTTAGCAGATACTTCATTATTGAATTGCTATTGTTATCTTAATACTGCTTTCTTACATAAGCCATTCCTACAATTATTTAATATTATGAAACACCACTGCCTTCAACATCCCAATGCAGTTGTTTAAGATGCAACCTCCTATCTTGATTTTTAAAAGAGTGGAATTAAATACAGGGACACAGACTGCTCTTTTTTATCCTTTTGAACAGTAAAAGTAAAAAAAAAAAAAAAAAAAAAAAAAAAATCTGACTAGTTGTATGATCAGAAATTAAAATGTTTCATATCGAACAATCCAAAATGAAAAGAGGAAGGTTAAGGGACAGCAGAGAAAAAACAATTCTCCAATGCCAGTGGTGAATGGGAGAGGGGTATGAATAGGATTTACCAGTGGGGTGCAGCAGCTGCCAACTATCCTACAGCAAAAGCATTACAATAATACTGATGAAGTGTGCAATTGCTTTTAGAATCATTGCAGGGGAACACAGACACTGCCATACATTAATGAGTCTACTGCAGGTTCTCCGAGTCTTTGAAATAATACAATAATAATAATTATAAGAAGAGAGGGGAAAAAAGCAGCATGGGTTTTATAAAGAAAAAAATAAATAGGTTTTTACTTGATTATTTATTTTATTTTGTTACCCAGTCTGGATATCAAAAACGTGAATAATCTAACCCACATTATCGGTTCTAATTGCATGTTAAACTGCTTGGTCCTTGCAGCTATGGCACAGATGTTTCATGGATAAAACTGCTTGAATGTGCACTAATGCTTCCCTTAACGATAAATGATCTGCTGTGCATGTTTAGTTAATGCAACCAACCCTCGGCGCAGTCAGTGCAAACCCTTCATTATGAGCATGAGCGGTACAAGCTGTATTTAATTTACATTTTTCTTCCTTGCCGATAAAACCAGACAAGGAACACAGA
The DNA here is from genome assembly GCF_017654505.1 of Polyodon spathula. NCBI lineage: Eukaryota > Metazoa > Chordata > Actinopteri > Acipenseriformes > Polyodontidae > Polyodon > Polyodon spathula. Next base: position 18,571,439 of record NC_054548.1, on the reverse strand, counting down.
GACTATGACACCAAGGCATCTCTAAAGCACAAAAGGTCAGGTTTTAAACTGTCAAAAGCAAAGTACTTATTAGAATAAATCTGAAACCTCACGAAAGGTTATTGTAGGGTACAGACTCCAGCTGAACTGCAGCAGTTTCTACAGTAAAGAGCACTTCATATTATAGATCAGCATTCAAGAATATTTTCTGAGACACCAAGTCCATCTGTCAGTGCCGTTTGTTTTCAAACGACAATGAAGCCAGATTTACAGAGTCTTTCATTTTTCTTTTTGAGGTTCTTTACAATAAAGTAAGGGTTTCTTTCTGGTTTGTAACACTTCTTATCTTCAGAACCTAGTGTGTAGAAGCCAGATCCCTTCCTTCTTATGCCAAAATTCAGGACTATCCTTAGCTGTACTTCTTTTTATATAAATGTGAGCTTTATTTAAAAAAAAAAAAAAGAAACAAAAAATAATAATTGGGATTAGTTATATAGAAGTTTCTATATTATTATTATAAATCCTAGTTTATATACATCTTTCGTAAATAAATAAGTAGAAAAACAAATAAATAAATAAATAAAATAGGTTGTTCATGTTGATAAGTTATTTTGCCTGTACTTTTTTACATAAATCTACGGCTGGAACTGACACACATACTGAAAAGATGAAAGCTTTGCAACCCATATAGAAAGTAGGAAAATATTCTTTGCTGCCAACACAAGTACCCCATAGAAAGTGCTGAAGGCAATGGGACTTCAACTCGTAAACATAACATTAGTGGACCCGTGAGATAACATAATGTAGCCACACCTGAAGAGTCTCTAAATCCCTCTAATCCACCAGTAAAAACAAATCTAAAGCCAAGCTGCACCTCACCACCTAGGCTGAAAAAAACACTTTATCTGTTTTCAGTGACGCACAGTAACTGAGAGTGTATTATTTTAATGTGTTCGAATTAAAGTTACAATTATAGTGCTGTAGTAGAGAAAGAAAGACCTCATCAATTGGACATCTGGCACACCACAGTTAAATGGGCTTGGGTAGCACCAGCTACACAAGTGTGTCATTGAATAAATAGGGAAAGTTAAACAAAATCAGGGCTAAGGTTTAACAATGAAACAATCATCAATCCTCCCTAGCAGTTTCCTGCAGGAAATATGTGTCCCCCATTATCTATATATCACAGTTAAATACTCACACTCGTGAATGACCCTGGTGGCACAGACAGTCTTTTAGATAATAAGCTTGAAAAACTGTCCTGATTTCCCAAGGAAATCTTTGACAGATAGCTATCAGGTTAACAGAGGAAACACAGGGAACACAGAGAATAGATTCAGCTTTTTAAAAAATATATTATTTTTAGTTCTCTCTCTCTCTCTCTCTCTCTCTCTCTCTCTCTCTCATAAAACAAAACCTGCTTGTGCTATGGCACTGAATGGTGGGGTATTTAACACCTGCTCAGATAACAGTTTACTGAATATCTTGGTATCCCAGAATGAATAACAGCCCGATCTTAAAATATACTGAAATGATTCTAAAGAGCAAGCCTCCTCACATGTGCATACATACCGTAACTCATGATGCACTTGGTGGGTTTGGAAAATGAGACAATAAGCATACCAGTATTACAGACAGAGCAGCAAATGAAGTGGAACTACAGCAAGAAGTGACCGGTGGTCTTCTCACATATTACGCAATGACAGAAATTGGTTTCAGTTGCTGGACTACAGGGACATCAGCGAGTGACAGCAGAACAGGAAAATCAATACTGGACACTGCAGTTCTTTTCTGGCGAACTCTGTAAAACTTGTATTAAATGAGCTATAATACACTGTATAACAGGGAATTTTGGCTGGTATTAAAATTCAGCAGATTTGCTACCTTGGCACGTGTGAAAACTTTAACAATAAAACCAAAATAAAAATGGTTTAAATTTAAAACTAGTTAATAGACTAGCAAGCACTGGCAAAATCAATTTTTATACAGTGCAGAACTAATTTATTTTAACATATTGTTTAGGGACGTTGCAATACCTGCACGGTGGGTGTCTTAATAGTGGTATCGACAACAAATTGACAACAACAATCCAAAGCCAATTTGCTTTTGTTATAGACTTTCTAACAAGTCTTGAATAAACTATTTTGGCTGTTACAGTACTTAATTAACCCCTTGCATAAAAAATAACACAAAAGTGCATAACATAAAATAGAACAGTCGTACAGGTACCACAGTAGCAGGTGCAGCTTACACTGCCTTGGATTTCCTGATCGCATCATAAATTCCAGATTTTCTAAATCCACTGATGTAAATGTCCGGTCTGCATTTAATTTTTTTTCAAGCAAATTGGCTTCATCACACTGCCATTCTCATATTCACTTTGACATCCGAGCTTCTTTAACCTGTGCTGTCGGAGGCCGGGACCACTCACTGTATGCCACACTCTGATTGGTGGAAGAATTATTGGCGATCCAATCAAAACCGCCAACAAAGCTATAATAAATTCCCAGCCAAGATTTCCTGTTATACGGTACATTGGATTGTATTGCACTGTACTATATCAGTTGAAGCAGTGAACCTATTGTTCATTAAAACATTTTTGTTATTCTGCCTTGCTGAGACTACAAAAACAAAATAAAATGATGCAGAGTTTTAATGCAATAAAAACATGACACAAACACCTGAAAAACACAGAACACAATCACTTGAATAAAGAACCCAGGCAGAATAACATGTTTTCTTCAGTCGCAAAGAGATTTTCTCTGATGTAACTTATTGAAGGTTTCCCTCATGGACGAATCAGTACATTAATGAATCCCCTTGGAGTTATTAAATACTTCAAGAAGCAAGATGTTTAAATGAGTTATCCAGGGTTAAAGGCATAATTAATTGAATTTGCAAAGTCTCCTCCAGGAACTGTCACATTGGCCAATAGTAAGATTAGCCTAGTGTACTGTCCGTACTACTTCACAGACGTAAGTTCAGTGTGCTTTCTCGGCCTATCAAAGCACCAACCGTCAAGACCAGAAAAGCAAGGTCCCACTTGTTTAATTCCTCTGTGCCCTGCTCGAGACCCAACCCAAGGCATTGTGACACAAAATCAATTTGATCTGGGGGTTTCTGCTATGGAAGGGTCAAAACTGGGGAAAGTTACATACAGCCAGCTCTGTCTATTAGCTACAGTATTGTTCATCAAAATCAGTATCAATAAATGATATGTTTATGTCTACTGCATTATGAACTCCATGACGATAGTAAGTAATTCATCGATTAAAATGGCTTTATATCAGCAACACTCCTTATCACATGATGCTGGTGATGAGACATATATTTATAATTAATTGGATCTTTTAGACTGTCTTTATACTATTTTCTGCTGTTTTTGTTTGAAAGTGAATCACGAGCAGTTACAAGAAAACGGATCATTCAAATTTAAAATAACTCCCAGCTCACTGAGATGTGCACTGACAAGATAGGGGTGTCTCCCCATGTCACAGACCAGAGCAGGACAGGGGATTTAGGTGGGTCTTATTCTGCCAGAGTGTCTAATAGACACATTTAAATGGATTTTTAAAAAATGTTTATAGGTTGCTGCCATGCGCCTCGCAAGGCTCGTCCTCCTGCCAGCGGTACGAATGGCATGGAAAAGCAAATCCGCAACAGGGGCCTTCCTGCGACTTTAAAATATAAAGTAAAATCAGACCTGCCAAAGTCAGCTAATTTGTAAAGTGTTCAACTGAAAACAGCTCAGCCCACTCACCTCAAGTTTCCTACGAACTTCTGGGATCTCAGTTGTTCTGCTACAAACACACAGGCAGCCGTTGCCAACAATTCTCTCCTCTCTGCATCTGTTAGCTGATGGCCTATTATGGAAAATAATTATTATTATTTTTTTTTTATTAAACAATTTAAATGTGCTAAAAGCCACAGTATTCTGAACAAGTTGATATTTTCAACACAAGCTCTAATTATAATGAGACTTTAACTTTTGGAGGTTGATCAATATATTTACATTATCACACATTGTTAGTGCTTCATTTCCATAGCAACTGCTAACTGCCCCGCCTGTGATTTACCAAACTCAAGCCGTGTCTTTCATATTGCACTTGAGGAGAGAGGGACATCTACACTAAATGGAAAGGAAAAGGGGGGGGGGGGGGTTTCAGTAAAAATTAAAATTACAGAGAGTTTGAAACCCCTGTGCTGGTATTACAGGCATTCTGGAAGTCATTCACATTTTGTTTTAGTAATTTCTCAACCCTGGTCCAATGATTATGCTTCTTTTTTTTTTATATAATATAGAGTTAAAACCCAACTTTAAAACTGACAGTAACGGAAAAACAAACCACTCCCCTGCAGCCTGAATGTTATGATCCTCTACCCCACTCATATTATTTCCATACACCACTCCGCATCACTTCTGAATTTCCATTTGGAATCTGTGTGGCCGAGAGATGGAACAATGTAATAAAAATGACCTGCTCTTTCAACACCAGGAGATGTTAAACTTGAAGCTCTGCTCCAAAACATCTAACAAATTGTTATTGTTGAACAGATTTGATGACTCACCTTTAAAGCCATCAGGATAGACTTCGGTGAGGAATTTGGTACTGATATCTCCTTTGACAAACAGGGGATGAACGATGATCTCTCTCAGAAGAGGGATGTTGTGTGTCACTCCTAAAAAGGATCCCAGACAGAGTTGTCTATTTTTTTTACCACAAAAAAATGACTACATTTTAGTCCCACATATACAGGCAAACAGAAAGATGACAGCAAGACTTCAAAAAATACTTCAAATTATGGTTCTGTGATAGCACTGTGTAACAAAAAAAAAAAAAAATTGTTCCTGGGTAGTAAGTGTTATTTCCTAATTGCTTATGCCTCAAAAGTATAGAAAATGGCTATTATTCCCCACAAACTTTGCTTTTGTGAAAAAGATTTAGAAGGGAGTCGTTTTTTGAGATTTACAATTATACTGTAAATACAGTATAATTGTAAATCTCAAAAAACTACTAACTTCTAAATCATTTGTAGTCATCTTTGTATTACTTTAGTATAAATACATGTTAATTTAGATTCATATGTTGTTTTTTTCTGACTTTATGTGAACGAAAAGACACACATTTGCCCATTTTCCCATTGGAAATAGTGATATTTTGAAGTATCACTGTCCTGGTCACAAAAGCAAAGTTTGTGGGGAATAATAACCATTTTCTATACTTTTGAGGCATAAGCAATTAGGAAATAACACTTACTACCCAGGAACAAAAATTGTGTTACATAGTGTATAGTCAAAGTTACCAAGTACTGTATGTCTCTTCTGGAATACATGTGAATAACAATTCATTAAAATTAATGTGTTGTTTAAATTTAATACATTGAAACAGCACATTGATTTACTTAACAGGGTTCGACATTAACCATAGCCTGGTAGTTTGGACTGTAGTTATAAAGCACCACAGGCCCGATTAGGCCAGTAAAAATATTTAACTAGTATAATATATATATATAGTATAGTGCATAATGAATCCATGAAAATGGGTAAGTGAGCCATTTTTTTAAAACATAACAAATGTGTGCATGTTAAAATGGCTGAAATAACGTATATTGAAAGGCTTTGTTTAGCAAATTTTTTTTTTTTTCTTTTGAGGAGAGGTGGGCACTCTTCGGTTACTGTACACTGTTAGAAATATACTGAAAATAAAAAAGGTTCAGTGGAAAGTAAAATACAAAGAAGATCAGTTCAACAGCCTGGGTTCTAATCGGTGGAAAATTGTAACCAAGGGATTCTGAAGGAAAAGGTACAGTACAAACAGCTTATGAATTGTAATCAAAATCTATGTAAGGCTAACTTCTCAAAGCTGTCTACCTCAAGTTATTATGTGCACAAAAAATAAAATCTGGCACAAGTTGGTAACTTGTGCCAATTTGGAGCCCTAAGACTGATTATTATAGTTTTGCCTCATAATTGCTCGCAATCAGCAATGGGTCCAAATTTAAGGCAGGCTCCAACATTAAAATGCAGCTACTTTGTTAACTACCAGGCTTTTCTTGAGCTGCTTCATCAGAACATTCCCAGGGGTGCCCTGAGCGTTCTTTTAGTCTGAAGCAATGCAGGTACCTGTGCATTGTGGGCATTTTATACCTACTGGGTATTACTCGGACTACACTGGCAATGCCACCTGACACTTGCTTTGTGGTAGCAATGCATGTAGTTTTTTACTTTAGGGTGTGCATGGTTTCAGTGTCAAGACTGAATCATACAAGGCTAGCACACATCTCTTGTGAGCATAATGTTGCATCTGCTATAGTATATTCTGCTGTCCAAACAAATCAAAATAAATAATTAAACAGTAAAATGGGGGGCTTAAGTGTGCAACATGCTTCTGGGCAAGAGCAACAAGCAGTGTAAAACATCAGCTGCTTGACAGCCCTGAAGCACCCCTTTCTTTCTTTTCATTCCCTCGCTGCATTTTGTTTTTTCAGAATGTGAGTAATCTTCTTGTAACCTGAAGCAGTGCCCACTTCGAACATATTTTAAATGTGTTGTTTTTCCACAGCCCGCTGCTGCTGTAAATTTTCAGACACGCTGTGTGGCCGACACTGAAACCAGTCTTGACACATGGAATTAGATTCAGCCTGATTGAAATATGACATTTTTACCTCCTAGAGCTGTTCATGAGCCATGAGATCAGCACTGCATAACTAGTTCAATGAGGAGAATTTGACCACTTGATTAAAACAAGATCAGCCTCCCCACCACCTGGTGATAAGAACTCAGCTCAGGTCACCATAACTATCTGAGTTTGCCCTAACCTTATTACTAGCACTCAAAAGTCTTCTACCATTCCCTGAAAACTGTTATCAGATGACAACATGACATTTAGATTATTTTGGTATTATTGTTTTATTGGGAACAAAAAAAAACACAAACATAAAATAGAAATTGCAATGTTTTTAAAAAGAGAAAAACTGGATAGCTTCCTCCTTTTGCATCAAGAGTGCAATTAAAGTACAAACTAGATATTCCTGTGCATCCTTGACGTAAGACTGAATATAAAATATAACACATTATAGTGTGAAACCAGATAGGCGCATGTTTTTCTACACTACCACTGGATCCCTGGTGAGATGATGGCTGATGACAGATGCCAGGGATTTCGGTGTATCAATTGATTTCCCCAAAAGACCTTCTATCAGAAACTGCCAGGAGTATCCTAATTCACTCCAAACCAGACACTCCGCTACAACAAAGCCTGGTGAACGGCCACTGAGCTCAAAAAAAGGTGCTTCTTAAAAGAGAACATTAAAGATGACTAGCAGTGCATAAGTGGTCTGGACTTAACTTAAAAGATTAAGCTAAATTGAATCAGATATACAGGCTTTTTTTTTTTCCTAGTCATGTTAGTTATTTTAAAAGTAACCTTTTTTTTAAAAAATACATGCAAGTGCAGGAGTACAACTGCAATGTGTCACACCTTCCATGTTATATTGTACCAAGCTGAGAAAAAATAAAATTTAAGTAGAGGGCATTAACAAAAGAATAAAAGAATAAATAAATAAACAAACAAGCATGTTGTGTACTACAATGTCTTGTTTAGCAGTGAAGTTCTGGAGGAGGGGCAGAATGGGACTTATTTGTGTTACATAAAAGAAGACCTTCCCCTTTAGAATGTCGCTAGCCACTTACAACTATGGGGTCTACTTTCATTATCTAATCTGTGGTAGACCATAATACTGCCAACCCTTGAATTCAGAAACCTGCATACCTCAGTATTTCTGTAGAACGACAAAGAAAATAAATCAAAACACTGGGGAAATGCTAGTAGAATAAAGAAGGAGTTTAAAGGGTGGCAGTGTTTAGGTCTGCTGTTGTTTAGACTATAAACTAGGCCTTAGTCTTAGGACACAGGACCAAAAAGAAAAAAGGACTAACTCGATATAATACAGTGTGTTCTAAAAAGACAGTTCAGATATGTATACGAAGCTTTGACCGTTTGCCAGAATGTCTTTCAAAACATGGCTTATTCCAGGCAGCAATAAAAGCTAATTTTCAAAACACAAGAGATTCTGCATTAGAATGAAGGCCAGGTAATTACGAGTTCAGTGCTTATGAAGGGGGTGTGAGCGATTCCACACAAAAAAAAAAAAACAAGGACACTTTCTTTCATACAATAACATGAAAAACACCAACAGAAAACATGTTGATGCAAGTCTCTGTAATTCTTACAGACATTTAGACCCCTTAAAAAAAGCTTATGGAAAAAAAAAAAAAAAAAGTAGAATTGTCCAATATGTGATTTAAAAATGACCTCTGTCAAAGTTCATAAGGTCTCCATCTGCGTGTGAATAACAGCCAGACTAAGGAATGATGACCCTCCAACAGCTTGCTCCCGACTACCTGCTGCTTGCAAAACACTGGCCAGACATTAAGCCCCACATAAAGGATCAAACAGGGCCAGAAAATACTGCTTATTTTATACAAAATGAGAAGCTTAAAAAAAAAAAAAAAAATTACTGCTCAAGTATATTAGCAACAACCATGATCACCAAGGGAAAATAAATGTTCTACATTAGACCCAAATAACGCTTGAATTATTGCCCACACTCTCTTGTAATCTATACCTCTGCTGGTTTGTGGGGGCTACAAATACAAGACTATTTGAAACATAATCGTTTTTCACAATTTCCAATTAAGAAACACCTACTTTGTTATTCTCACACACGATAACATGTTATTATAAACATTATGAAAATACCAACAGTACACAAATATTTATTAACTACTTTCAAATATTTAATATGTTTTCTTGTAATACTCAGTTTTGTTGGACTAAGATTTTTCAAAAGGAGCCAGAAGAGTGAGAAACACATACTGGCATTCACACTGAATTAATTGCAGTGGGACCAACAAATTCACTTTTAATCTGTGTTTGTTCAACAAAAGCCACCAAGATGCATTCCTTGCTACACTAGTTGCCTGAAGGTCTGTAATGCGAATGTCTGTTCTGCTGCCAAAGCACATCCTTGCGAATGAGACCCTCTATTCAGATCAGTCGATCCATTATAATAAAGGAAAGAAACAAACAAAAACCACTTGATTACACTTGAGACTCCGTTACAAACAAATCCAAACAGATAGGTACACAAAAGCGTTCAATCCTGGCACCTGCTTGCATTTCTGTCTGCTACGCCTGGAATAAAGAGAATTTAGTGATGACCCCCTATTGCACGAAAAGTGCTAGTGGGGGGCATATTGTGGTTGTTTTGGCTGTACTCTGTGTGAGTGGGTAGTGTTGGCAGAGAGACGCGCTTGCGTAGAGCAGGGTTTCTCAGTTGCAACCAGACTCATCTGTGGTTAAGGAGGACTGCAGAAGAGGCACATACATCACACGGTGCTTCATACATGTTTTGGGAATTCTTGAGAGTTTGAAAATTCTAATCCTGAAACAAAGGCAATTAGAAATCAGGTACAGTGACAAGCTGCAATTTCACAGTCTTAGTGGAGGAGACTTTCACACCGTTTACTAGTTCTTTCAATCAAGGTGCACCGAATTACGCTCACTTGATAGCACAAAACCTCAATCAGCAGTGCTAGCAAAAACAATGGCACTGAGGTATAGAACTTCAAACTCATGCCTAACCCCACAGCGCTGCATAGCCATTGAGCGCATCATTGACTATTTATGACTCCTCTCTGGGTATAGCATGCTGAATGGCTTAAACTGAATGCTATCCTCTTTATCTGCCCTCATTAAACACTGTTCTGGTGTAATAGCACAGACGATATAGGTGCTCTAAAAGCTTAAAACTGATCAGCTGTGCACAAGGGCTTCGGTATGCTTGCAATGTCTCCAATAGTAGCCTTAAGGGACAGTTGATTTTATTTGTGTTTGTTTATTATTACAGCGTTATTTACATGAAGAGATTCATTTTCTATTGCAATTTTTTTTTTTTTTGTGCTCACACAATTAGAAGTAAAAACATTAAGGATGACATCCGACACTCTCAAAATAAATGTAAATAAGAGGATCACTTCTCCAATATTAGAGATTATGTTTTTCAAATGAGGGATTTAAACTAATCTCTTTTCTTTTAAGTACAAGGTACTTTTCCCAAACCATACAGTAGCCTCCATCCCTAAAAGATACATTTCATATCCTTGTAATTACTATGCTACCATAGTAATCAAATTCTTTAAAAGACAAACTAACAAAAAATACAAATGACATTGCATTATTTAAAAAAAAAAAAAAAATATATATATATATATATATATATATATATATATATATATATATATATATATATATATACACACACAGTACTGTGCAAAAGTTTTAGGCAGGTGTGAAAAAATGCTGTAAAGTAAGAATGCTTTCAAAAATAGACATGTTAATAGATTATATTTATCAATTAACTAAATGCAAAGTGAGTGAACAGAAGAAAAATCTAAATCAAATCCATATTTGGTGTGACCACCCTTTGCCTTCAAAACAGCATCAATTCTT